>NW_020200781.1:30655-61147 GCF_001531365.2 Cynara cardunculus var. scolymus
ATTTGGACCATCGCTGAATTAGTACATCTACAAACTGTGGGACCTAAGTAAGTGTACGGGCTACTTTTGGTCGTTCGTAAAATAATGGGGCAAGTTGGTCAGGTAAGGCTCAGTAGCGTCTCAAGTTTTTACATCGTGGAAGATTTACATTTATTAAGTGCAAAAGATTCGCATAAGTTTGCAAATATTTGGTTTTATGCATTAAAATGTTTTATGCTTGTGAAAACCCGTGAGCTCACCAACTCTTTGTAGTTGACTCGTTTTATGTTCCATGCTTTTTCAGGTAACAAGTAAGAAATGAAGTATTTTGGGAGCATACTTGTGGAAAACTGATTAAGTTCGCAATGGAAGCTTTTGTAAAAGAAGTATTTGTCAAAAATTTGGTTATGATGTTAAACTCATTTTATTTTGAAAAATTGAAAAGTGTTATTTATTAATTGTTGCTGTGACACGCTTGACTGTTACATCTCGTGTTTCCGCTTTAGCGGGGTGTGACAGTAATGGCATCAAGATTGTCCCTAGTGATGAGCATTGAGACCAGTGTTCCACCGTCTTTAGAACGTCCGCTGATGCTGACGCTGATAATCGGGCAGGGACTGATTCTCTTTTTCAACTTTGCTTCGCTCCATCGCTTGTCCTTTTCCACCAGCTTCAGGTTCTTCTCATGTTTAGCTTCTGTAATAGAAAGAAGTTTGGCATGGGCTTGGACAGCGTTCACCGTTTTCTTGGACTTTTTCTTGGGGAGGACCTTCGTAGCTAGTGATTTGGCCAGCTTCAAGCTGTATTCTGTCTGCTTCTTTTGAAGCTCTAGCTTTTCTTCAGCCCTCAATGACTCGAGTCTTTTAGCTTCAGAAAGGAAGTCGAACTCACCACCACTAGAGGTACGAAAAGGAATTTTTATTCTAGCCTGGTCGAGTGACTCCTTTAGCTGAGACATCTGCTGGTCGGTAGGAGCACAAGAGACGGGGTAATCAGGTACCCGCTCCAGTCGACTGCAGGTTGTTGATGGAATATTAAGTTGATAGTTCGAAGTAATCACTACCTAAGAGGTAGAGTCTTCAAACAAAGGTTATTGAGGGATATTGAACAATACCTTCAAGTTTCCTTCTTTAACGACCGCCTTGCCTTTCGACTTGGGGTCCTGGTTCCCTGATGGAGTAGATTCACCTTGCCTTTGCTCCCCCTGGGATGCAGAATCCCTGAGAGCAAATCCCTTGGTGACGGTTGATGGCTTCTAGTACTTGATGGTAAAGTCATCTTCATCATCACCGTCGTCGTCGCCATCAAGATCACTTCCGTGGTCTGGAATGGTAGATTCATCATCATCTTCATCATCATCATCATCAACATCATCACTAGCAGTAGTGATGGAAGGGGCATCATCCCTAGGGATGGCATCGACATCCTCAGCTGGAGCAGCTTTGGTGGTTGGGATTATAGGAGCAGCAACTGCTTCAGCTTTAGGATCCCCAGCTTCAACTGTAACTGAAGCTGATATTGGACCAACAACCTAAGAAGGAACAGGAGCAGCATCGGATGATTCACCAGCATTGGACCTTATCTCCCCCTTTCTGTCTAATACTTGAGAGAATTGGCCAGAAAGTTCGTCCAAGCGCTGACGCTGGAGAACCATTATCTCCTCTAGCCTTTGCAAAGCACTGGATAGAGTTGTCGTTGCCTCATGCGTCTCATGGAGCTGGGTGCGATCACTGGCAGAGAAAGAAGGTGGGATCACTGGAGCTGGTTGACGGATATCATCCAGGATCTATTGAAGAAGGCCAGTCTGCTGATCAGCGATAGCCTGAGCATCGTCAGCCCTATTGTGAAGAACAACAATGGCATCGGTGTTTGAAGTAAAAGGAGGGACACAGCTAATGGGCACTACAACAATCTATGAAGAAGATGTGGTGGAGTGACTAGCTGTAACTGGAATGATGAGTGGATCATCTTCAGCTTCGAGAGATTCAGTGTTGAGAGGAGTACTGTAGGAAGCTTCAGGTTGTCCATAGTGAGAGAATATCCAGTTTTCTAAATCATCCTCATCATTTAAGATGGGTTTTGAATTAGCTGACTGAGATTCATCAAAGGTGACATGAATAGATTCCTCTATTGTCTGTCTTCCTTTGTTGAATACTCTGAAGGCTTTGGATATAGAAGAATATCCAAGAAAGATTTCTTCATCAGCTTTGGGATCGAACTTTCCAAGTTGGTCGCGGTTGTTGAGAATGTAACAAGTACAACCAAATATGTAAAGAAAGATTATAGAAGGCTTTCGTCCATGGAAGAGTTCATAGGCTGTCTTCTTGAATCTTTTTATGATCAGCGATCGGTTTTGAGTGAAACAAGCGATGTTGACAACTTCAGCCTAGAATTGAGTAGGGAGATGGGATTCGCTGAGCATTGATCGAGCAGCCTCAATGATTGTTCGATTTCGTCTTTCAGCAACCCCATTCTGTTGAGGAGTTCTCACTGAAGAAAAGTTATGAGAGATTCCCTTGTCCTCAAAGAAGTTATCCATAGTATTGTTTTTGAATTCAGTGCCATGGTCACTTCTGATAGATCGTACTTTAACATTGTTTAGTACTTCTATCTTTTTGATAAACAAAATAATTTCTTCAGGTACTTCATCCTTGAATCTGAGAAAGAATACCCAAGTGTACCTGGCATACTCATCAACAATGATGAGTGTGAACTTCTTTCCAGCTAGGGATTGCACGTTGACTGGACCAAAGAGATCCATATGCAATAGCTGAAGAGGCGCATTCACTAAAGAGATTTGGTTCGACTTGAAGTTAGCTCTTGTGTGTTTTCTTTTTTCACATGCTGAGCAAAGAGATTCCTTTGCAAAAGAATGTTGACGAAGACTTGTGACGAGATCATTTCTTGACAGCTCACTGAGTGTCTTGAAGTTGAGATGAGATAGCCGTTTGTGCCATAGCCAGTTAATATCTGAAGAGGCTTTAGAGAAGAAGCATCTATTCTCGGTGAGAGAAGAATTTAGATTGATGATGTATACATTCTCTAGACAAGAACCGGTTAAGGCAACCTTATCATCTTTGTCAAGAACATGACATGAATTCTTTGAGAATTTAACTGTATAATCTTTATCACACAGTTGACTGATGCTAAGAAGATTGTGCTTCAGTTCTTCAATATATGCAACGCGTTTGAAAGTTGTTGCACCATTGGTTAATATACCAAAACCTTTGGTATATCCATTTCCATTTCCACCGAAGGTTATGGAAGGTCCTATTTCATCCTTGAAATGAGTTAGAAGGGATTTATCTCCAGTCATATGTCTTGAACATCCGCTATCAAGATACCATATGCCTTTGACATCCTGTACAAGGAAACAAAATAAGAATTCTATTGGTACCCAGCTATTGGGGTCCAGCTTTGTTAGAGGCTTCATCCTCTGATGCTGAAGAATCAGCATCAGTAGATGGCATCACCGAACCTGAAGAGGTTTGAGTGGAAAAAGGAACAACCTCTGACACTACTAAGGTAGTTTCAGTGGAAGTCTTCACTGAGCCTGGCAAAGAGGCTTCAGTGGTAGGAACTACAATGTCTGATGCTGAAGATTTTTCAGCAGGAGTTGTCTTCGCTGAGCCTGAAGAAGAGGCTTCAACGGTTTTCTTCACCTTGGTTGCTTGTGCAGCCTTTGTGGATGATTTCGCCTTGTTTGATTTCTCAGCCTTGGCTATTTTCTTGCCCTTAGCTGGTGAACCAGCTTTGGCGACGGAAGGACACTTGCTGGCAATATGTGTATTCTCACCACAATGTTTACACTTCCTAAAGCTGAGAGTAGCTTTAGGGCCAGGAAGTATCAGACTAGAAGCAGGACCAGCTCCAAGAATTCCCTTCTCATTGGTTCTAGGAGGAACCTTTGAGGAATTAGATTCCTTAGGTGAAAAGTTCACCTTGAGCTGTGACTTGGATTTATGATGGGATTCAGATTTCCTAGTCCCTGAAAAGGAAGAAGCTTTACAAGCTAAAGGAATAGACCTAGATCTATTAGACTTGTTAGACTTCTTGGAAAGGGATGCCGTGACAACGGATTTACCTTTGTCTTTGCACCCAGAACTCGAAGGAGTTCCTTCAAGATGACTCTCAGTAAAAGAACAAGACCGAGAGGAAGAAGTATTGGGAATAGAAGAGACGAAGGTGCCAAATTTGAGCATGGACCTATCTTTAACACATTCGTCCTGGTCATAGGAGAATCCTAGACTAGTCGTTATCTTGGCAGGGATCTGAGTGTTAATGATCTCAGAGGCCTTGATGGAAGCTTTGCACCACCCTTCAATGGCAGCTTTTTCGGCCTTGAGTTCAGCGATTGCTCGCTCACGTTCAACGATAGCCTTCTCACATTCAACAGTGATGGCTTGGTTTACAATAACCTGATCTTTAAGATTTTCCTCGATAGAGGTCAATTCTTTGATCTTAGAATGGCAAATCTTCAACTGCTCTTGAAGATCAACGTTAAGAATTTCTGTTTTCAATTTGCCATTGAGGGCATTGTAAAGGTCACCCATCAGCGTATCCAGTGCAGAAAGACTGAAGAAGAAGAAGAAGAGGGTTCATTAAGGAAACATACCTGAGTAGAATAAGAAGATGGCTCAGAGGAAGTAGATGTTTCTGAAGATCCTTCATATGCATCTATGGCCATTAAGCAGATATAGGTTGTATCCTCTTCATTTGAGGATGATTCATCGGATGACTCAGCCCAGTCATGCTCTTCAGCAACAAGGCCTTTAGCCTTTCGCTGGTTGTTCTTCATCTTCTTGTACTTTTACTTTAGTTTTGAATATTTCTCATCTTTGGTCCTGAAGGAGGAAGGAGCTTTGGAAGATGGCATCACAGTCTTCTTTGATCTGCATTCACCTGCAAAGTGTCCGGGCCGGTGACAGTTGTAGTAGACAGCTGAAGCCTTGTCTATTCTTTCAGAGTTTGGCTTTTCCCCGAGGGATAGCTGACGAGATCTGCGGAAGTTACTCTTACTGGCGAACCTCCTATATGACTTAGTCAGGAGTGCCAGAGACTCATCAAAATCTGTTAAATCAAATTATGGAATATTCTCAGAGATAGAAGAATCTATCTCTGTGATAACAACGGGAGGAAGAGAAGAGACAAAAGGGGTAGAAGAAGTTTCAACTGAAGAAGCTTCAGAGATCAAAGCCAAAGGAGAGCTTTTCATTTCCCTGGAATCTTTTACAAGATTCCTCTTCAGTTGACGAGAATGCTCATAGTTAAGCAGAATCCCATATAAAGTAGAAAGAGAAATACTGGTCATGTCATTGGACATCTTGAGACACATAGAAAAGGTGTCCCAAGACTCAGGAAGGCATTCTAGAAACTTGGTTAAAGTTTCAGAATTAGAATATTCTCTACCGACAGCCCTAAAATCAATAAGAAGGCAGTTAAATCTTTGATGTACTTCAAACAGCGTCTCAGACTTTTCACAGAGAAAGCTTTCATACTGTCTTAMTAGATTGATCTTTCTTGTCTCTTGAACCTGAGTGGTTCCTTCATATTGGACACAAAGTGTGTCCCACATGGATTTAGAAGTTTTGAGTTTCATTACTGAGTGATCAATCACATCAGGAAGAGACATAGCTATTATAGACYGAGCACGCGTGTCTATAGCTATTTTCTTCTTGTCTTCATCGCTACATTGATGTGGGAGCTTTAGAATCTGTCGTTCAGGAATCGCCGCAGTCGTAACTGTTGATTTGGACCCAGAAATGATATTGGAAGACCCAACGCTGGAACAGCCGGAGCAATAGCAAATGGAATATATGGTCTATTTTCTATATAATGTGGAATTTCAGGATCCACACCTTCAAGAAAGAGGGACATCCGGTTCTTTTAGAGACTAAAATTGTCACGGACAAACCAGGGATGTTTGGCAAGAGAGCCATTGTCTTTTGTGTGTGTGTTTGTAATTTGTAAAGCCATTTGTAAGTGGTAAAGTTATCTAAGAAAAAAGATAAAGAAATACTGAAAACAGCTAAACAGAAAGAGAGAGAAGAAAACACTGCTATGATACCACTTGTTGGTCCCTTAAGGGTCTACAAGAATAATAAAACAGTTTGTAGAAGAGGGGGGATGAATACAAACACAATATTTTCAAATTTAAAATATATATTGATAAAGAAGATCAATACAGATTTTACAAGATTGTTTGCGGAAAAATAAGGTAATAAAAACCTATCTAAACAATCTTTGGTTACACACGAGTTTATAGCAATACAAGAAAAGAAATGCTGTAAAGAGGAGATCCTTTACTTAAGCTAGAAAATGCTTGAAATAAGAATTAGGGTTAGAGAGTGAGTTGCGTGCACTCTGTATGAGAAGAAACACTTTTATTTATACCCAGTGCATTAAATGTTCAGTTAATGCAATATGGTAGGGTTAGAGTGCGTGTCAAGCCTTAAGAGTAAGGCTTGTCCTTTGCTATAGTGAATAGTACAAAAAGCACTATTCATGAGCAGACATCCTTACCTAAAGTTGGTGGACAATAAAGTTGACTAGTCGGCTCCGTACCGTACCAACTTTCATAAGGGTATGGGTTTGTCCTTTGTGTGCATAAGGATAAGACAACAACAATCATGCTAAGCAAGCTTCCTTTGATCGCTGAATGCTGGAATGACCTGAAGGTCTCTTCATCATTCGCTGAGACTTGAGCAGTCTTCACACATATGTAGACAGGCTTGTAATCACTATGTACCGCTTCAGATCACGTACTCGCTAGTCTCTAATCTTCAGTTTCAATCTTCGACATATGGTGAAGGTTCTTTGGTGTGCGTGTTGTCTTCTTGAAGTATTGTTGTCTCTGTTTGATTTACAATACAAGTTCTTCAGCGATCACTGAACAGGCTTAGTGATGATCGCTGGAACTGAAAAGACAGAAACATAAATACAACGTATAAGCGAAAAGTGATTATCATCAAATCACTGAGAGAGAGGATCAACACCCACCCTTAACCACCTCCCCTCTAAACTATCTAATCCCCCACTCCCTTCCCGGATGCAAGGCAAGGCTCCCGACTCCTCTTATAATCGCTTATCTGTTTTCACTGACCCTAGGTCCTCCCCCTCCCCCTTCCCTGCCCCCTCTTCTCCCTCTGGGATTGAGGATGATGCCCTTGATCAGGATGACCTCCTTGGTGAGGAAGACATGATGAAGGTTGAGTCGGACGATGGTGACACCGCTCAATTTCTTACCAGTGATATCACTCCTTCCCAGGTTGATCCGAAGACCTCTCAGGAGTCTGAACAGATGGACTCTACCCCTTCCCTCGTTTTCCAATAATGTTATTGCATGTGGTCCTCCCTTGTTTAGTCTCTTTGGTGTTGTCCTTTGAGCTTCGATGTTTCTCGGTCTCCTTGGTACGGTCTATGGTGTCCCTATTTTAGGTCCCTTTTCTTGCCTTTGGTGTTGTTCTCGTTTGTTGCCCAGGCTTCCCCCCACCCCTCGGGATGCCTTGGTTCTAATCTAGTGGATGTGGTTTGCCCCCACCCGAGCACATTCTTTGTCCTAGTGTTTTTGGTTTTTTTTACTTGATAGGAGAGTCTCCCCCCTCCATATAAAAAAATACTTAATTGATAATAATTAACTAACCTTGAAGGTGTATAAGAATCATGTCATGATCATCTTTGCTTTCTGGTCGATCTGTTTTTGGATGACATCATTCATTTTCCTGAAGGTGGGTGCCCAAATGTAGGATCCCCATGGAAATCGGTTCTAAACTCTAAGATCCTCTATAACCCTAATCAACATGTCACTAACAAGTTGTTTCTTCTGACGGCGAAGAAAATCCACCTCCACCATCATCAACAAACCGAGTCGAATAACATCGTCGTGCGATAGGCCCTTTAGGTGGCCAAACTGCCTATCCACGACAGAAATCTTCAAATGGTTAAGATCCCGTGGTGAAAGTCTCGCTTTGGTTGGAAACACCCTACATATGAAAAAGTCATCTCGTAGGGTAGGAAGGCTGGTCTATGGTCAGAAACAAAGCCCTTTCAAAAGACAACTCCTACCGGTAGTAGAGATCGTGCCCAACAATATCGAACCACATCTCGTCTTCCTCTACATTCTTAGGGAAGACTATGTCTTCCTCTACATTCTTAGGGAAGACTATCTCTGGAGGAACATGTATATCAACATGGGATCTCCATCACCCATGGTAATGTCCAACACTGGACCAAAATAGGTGTTGTGAAAAAAGGCCAGCCTCATAGGACTCAATTTGTTCTTGATATCTGATGCGACAGGTACCCGACACTTGTGCGTCAACGACAGCTAGTAAAAATCCTCCTACATAGTGCCTCCATCAATTGTTATGATTATAGCAACCAAATTAGTAAGTACATAAGTACAAGGATTAAATCTAAAATTACATCAACCAAAATTACAGCAACCAAATATGTTCTTACTATAATTATTGGGACCAAATAGGTAATTGATCTATTTATAAGGACCTAATTTATAAGTAATCTAATTACATAAGTCTAATATGTAACAATTTTAAGTACATGGACCAATCTATAATTAATCTAAGTCCAAGAACCAAATTTATAACAATTCTACATATATGGACCAAATTTGTAACTCTTCCAAGTATAGAGACCAGATTTGTAAGAATTCTAAGTACATGGATCGAATGTATAACTATTCTAAGTACTAGGACTAAATATGTAATTAATAAATTATAAGGACCTAATCTATAATTACTTTAAAAATAGGGACCAAATATGTAACTATTCTAAGTATAGGGACAACTTTTTTTTAACTATTTTAAGACTTATAGTGACCTAATTCTAAGTAGAGGGACCAAATCTGTAATTAGTATACATATAATGATCTAATTTGTAACTAATCCAAGTACAAGGACCAAATCTATAAATATCTAAGATTTATTGGGACCAAATCTTTAACTATTCTAAGTAAAGAGACCAAATATGTAATTAAGACCTAATTTGTAACTAATCTAAGTATAGGGACCAAACTAGTAACTATTTAAGATTTACAAGGACCAAATTTGTAATTATTCTAAGTAGAGGGATCAAATATGTAAATATATAATTTTGCTAAATCGATTGCATCATGCATGGGTTCGAATCCCATTTCTTCCAGTCATAAGAACCTAATCTATAACTAATATAATTACAAGGATCTAATCTTTTTTTACTATAAAAATAGGGACCAAATCTGTAACTATTCTAAACAGAGGGACCAAATATGTAAGTACTCTAAGTTAATGGACTAAAATATACATTACTATTAAAACTTTGTTGGAAAGCATGGAATAAATAATGTTAGGGTTTATTCTAATAACAATAAACTAATAATAGGTCTGTAATCTTTAAAATCCAAAAATAAGTAAAAGTTTTTTTTGACATGACACCAAACACAGGTACACAATTTGGGAATTTGTGGACTTGTTTTCGGTGGCAGCCGATTTTTTTTTCAATTTTTGTACAAATTACGGAAATGCATCAAAAATCATAGGACAGAAAATAACATAACATGTGTTCAAACAACATAAGGTAAAATAACATAACTTATAACATAACATGGGTTCAAACCTGAAATCTTATTAATATTTAACACAAATAGTTTATGTTGATACGAGGCAAAGAAACTTACTTGAAGAGCCATTGCATTGAAATTGCAGAGTTACTTGACTTGGAAGATCGTTTTGTGGAGATAATTACGTGCCTTCCTTTTTTGCATAGAGAACTTTTTTAGGTCCCCACTAGTTTGTGTTTATATATAAAATGATTAAAGGGGTGCTGATGGGTGGGTTGGGGAGGGGAACATATTTACGGACGCATCATCATGTTCAAAAGAATTCAAATAAATACTTCTTTCCAAGTATAGAGATTCGATTAAAAGGTTCCCCCCATTTGACACTTTGAGGTCCGCAAAAACGGCATATCCGTAATTGTATACCTGGTAGAAAGTGTAAATTTTTAAAGTCCAAGGGCAGGTCAGCAATTGTGGAGGTAGTATATAGTGGACGTGTATATAAAAATGTAATTTTTTTTTGTCATTTTGCAGGGTCTGCAATTGCGGACTTGAGTTATTGCGAATCTACGGCCAAAAGGTGAAACCACATAGTCAAAATGGCTCTCTAATTAATTTCCCTCTAGAAATTTTATTTTTTCAATGTAAGAGATCTTAAATGGACCAAATTAAGAAAAATGATAATGTAAAATAAGTTTGAGTCATTCAACAAGTACTACATTTGAATTAAGAAAAGTCATTATTAACACGGAACGAATAATAATCATAGAAAATATAAAAAAAAATATTAATCATTCAGTCTATTTTAACAGAAGAGAAAAGCCGATGGACGAAGAAGAAAGATGTTAAAAAGCCGACCGCACCTGTAGCAAGCAACATAGCCGTGACCATGAACAACGAATAACCCAAGTAAACCATCGCTGATACGGGCCCACTCAAGCTCTTGAGATCGAAAACCAGATAATTAATCGAATACAAGAACACGTAAAGAGAGACCGAACCAGATGCAAAAAAGGATTTCCACCACCACCGCCAATCCTCAACACAAAGGTGCATGTAAGTCAGCACCAATGACACCTCGGCACAAACCGTCACGAGCAAGATAAATACGATGAATAGAAACCCAAAAACGTAATAAACTCGACTGAGCCAAATGCTCGACATAATGAAGAATAGTTCAATAAAAAGAGTCCCAAATGGGAGAGTCCCGGCTCCTAAAACTAAGATCCAAGAAGGAAATTTTTGAGTTGGGATCTCTCGAGGGATTTGATTTGTGCGAACTGGGTACTCGAGATATCTACCCTTTGTTGACACAAATCCCCCAATTAACGTCAGCGGTACTGAGATGCAAAACCAGAGTGAGATCAAAACCAAAAACGTCGTAAATGGAATAGCACCGGTGCTTTGACTTGCCCACAAGAGCGAATTCAACACCGTCATAATTGAGAAGGAGATACCCGGGAAGAAACAAGCGACACGCCACGAGACTGAAAACCATCCTCGATTTTCACCGGCTGCTAGTGTTCTCCATAGCCATACCGCAACATAACCAGCAACGACACCAAGAAACATATAAAACATAAGCATTCCTACACAAAAAAATGTCATTTGGTCAAAACTTGCTTTACAAGAAAATTTGATCATTTAGGTTTAGTGCATATAATCGCTACTTGGGGGTTAGGCACCTGAATGATTCGAGCTTTAACGAGTTATTCGAGCTTGAGCTTGATAATTCTCAAGCTTGAGTCAACCTCGAACATAAAATAAAACTTGTTTAACTTAACAAGCCGACATAACACCAATGTTCGACTCAGTTCATTCGAGAACTCGATTAAATTTTTATAGTCGAGCCGAGACATTCGAGCATACACTTTTCCTACCCAAATATGCTCATATGTTCATTAATCATGCAATAAAAATATAAAAAAAGTTATGAAACACTAGCCAATAAATGGGTTAATCTATCACGAGTTCGACGTCATAAACGAACATCAAGCTCAAACTCGATAATCTAAAAAATATTTGTCAACAGAGCTCATTCCTACGTTGAAAAAGTTATTTGAACTCGAAACTAGTATTAATTTTTTTTGCCAAGTTTCAATAACCTAATTAGTATTCGACTCGTTTCGACTTCTTTACACCTCTACTAGGAATCCACTCTAATAGGCATATAACACAAGTGTCACCTAATTAAACGTGGTCTTATACGTCTTTCTAGGAATTTTCACATTAAATGATAACAAATATTCTAGTGATTTAGGGGTCATTTACCAAATATTTATTCGGTAAACATGGTAAACGCTTAGTAGTAAATTTAACACTAACATTTTCTTACCGGATAAGATTTTTGTCAACCAAAACGGTATCATATGCAACAATTATCCAGTAAGCGCTTACCGTGGTAAATTTAACACTAACATTTTTTTACCGGATAAGATTTTTGTCCACCAAAACGGTATCATATGCAACAATTACCCGGCAAACGCTTACTGTGGTAAGAGTGGTCGCTTTCACTTACCGGGTAAGACTCTTGGTTCTTGTCTAACTCTTACTGAGTAAGATTCTTGATCGTTACCATATTCATATGGTAAGGTAAAATGACTTAGTGATCAATTACTCGAGAAAGCGTTTGGTGAACGGCCCCTTATACTTTAAATTTCCTCTAAATAAAAAATTGTTGTATTTAAATTCTTTGTCCCCTTTAATCACGTGAATGCGTATTGGATCTAAATTTAATATAACTTTATTTAATTCTTGTTTATATTCCCTTCTTGATTCTGAAAAAATTGGAGCAAGACAACAAACTATTATTCGATTTCCTTCTCAGCGGTCATCAATTCAACATCCCTTGGCAATCGTAGAAGTGTAGTTACACTGTTAACATTAGGTATCATGGAATACAGTGGTGGTAAATGGGCGAGGGTGTTTACGTCGTCACTAATCTTGTCATTAGTGACGGAAAAACATATTTTAGTGACAACAATATTTCTAATAGACAATGAATTGGGTGTACGGAAAAACCTGTGATGAGGGAACCACGGGCAGCCGGAGACATAAACCCGAGAGCAGCGAAAAAGATTGTGGCAACCGCCATTGCAAGAATCCGACAACCATCTGCCACCATGACACATAGCAATCCAGAGTTTTCAGGTGACCGAAAAACATCAGCCACCACGAGCTTCCATCCCGATAACTCCTCATTCATTTGTGCCTGAGCTTCCTTATCTAACTCCTCATAACGAGCCAAATCTCTTCGAATCGTCCTCAAGAATATCACTAGAACAATACCGGCTAGAAAAGTCACCACCATCAACGAGTTCAAGATCGAAAACCAGTGAACTTTCGCACCTTCCATCTTCAAATACGCATCCCATCTCGACGGCCACTTTATATCACTCTTAACAAATGAAACCTCATATGTAAAACTCACCCGCTCGTTTTCCTTTATCGCCATCTCTACCGAGCTCGGATCACATTTGATCGAAGACGGATATTTACCATACGGTGCAACATCCTTTTGATCGTGTTTAACACTACAAGGAATGACCTCAAATCCCACAACCATGTAACCATCACCACCTACCGTTTCATTGCTCGGTGTGATGAGTTCGGCTCCATCCCCAGTCCCAACAACACCGACAACATTATCGTGTTCGTACTTATGAACCAAAACCGTAAACTTCAAGTGATTAAAAAGATAATAAACATCTTGAACCCTTATTCCAACAGGATAACCTGTCCATCTAACAAAGAATCCATCTCTATGCATATACCTAATGGCTGGGAGATTATCAAGATTCAAATGAACCTGATACATTTCATCGATTCGTTCTTTCAGGGTTTTGTATTCATCATGCGATAACGGATTCGATTTACATAAAAAGATCTCGGTTTCATTCTTGTACATCTTAAACCGATATGGTGAGTTTTCAATTCGATCTCCCATTAGAAGCTCACCAAGATTCTCAGCACTATCTTTGATGCCTTCAGGAGGCTTACAAAAAGGTAAACTGTAATACCCATATGGAATTTCCGTATCAATGGAGGTCAAAGAGTTCACTTTTACCGATAATTGATCACCCACATCGTATTTATGAGGGAAACTACCAGGAAGATAATACGCATGAGTAATTTCAAGAATAAAACATGAAATCAGAAGATATTTCTTGAATCCATCGAAAGAACCCATTAATTTTTTTACCTTAAGATCGAAACCGGAAGGCGATCAGAAGTTGATTCAAGTGGGATTTTCATATATATAAAAGTAACAGATCTACAGATCAAAAGAGGATTGTAGTGAATCGAAGAATGGAGTATAGTTCACAATGGAAGAGGTATTGAACTTTGAAGATGAGATATTTGAACCCTAAAAGTATGGAGGTATTTGCAAATGGAAGGTGGTATAGAGAGAGGGGAACGGGGACAGTGGTACTTATATCTTTGCATTTCAGGGAAAGCAAGAAAACCACTCATTAAATTATTTTATTCAATTCCTATTTAATATAATATTTAAAGTAATCTATAAATTTGGTCTATTTTGCTTTGTGGAAAATAGTACTTTTGTCTAAACGGTTTCAAAATTAAAAGATGGCCGTCATGATTTATAAAAACATTTGGGTTTAGTTTCTTATCTAACGATTATTAAAAACATTGTCAAATGAGGGGCATTTTTGTTATTTTATCGATCTTTTATTGTATTTTATCTAATTAAAGTCGATTTTATGATTTTGATCCCTGTGATTATTGATTGGGTTAAAGGCAAAAAAATCGATAAATGATAAAAGTATTTATCTTTTAACGGCCGTTAAAGAAATGAACCAAATCAAAACGTTTTTGCAAACCACGATGGTCATCTTTTAATTTCAAAATTTTTGCAATGATAAAAAGTGTCTTTTAATAATTGCTATCAGATATAATTTATAATTTTTGAATTTATTCATATTAATTTAGTGTAACGATTTCCTTTTTTAATCAATATACACAAAGTTCTAAAATTTTCTATTTCTTTACAAAATTTGACTAATGACCATTGATTTTGTAATAATTGATGATTTAGATCTAAAGTTTACCGTCCAATTTTTCATAATCCTTTTGTAAACATTTTTTAATTAATGTGCATCCATGCCACTAAATGTGACAAGATCCGCAGTTACTTGTCAAAATGGGTAAAAAAAATTGAAACCAGTAAACATATATACATATACAAATATACATACATATATACATATACATATATGTAACATAAACATATATACATATATACACAAACACAAACACAAACACAAACACACACACACACATGTATATATATGTGGAGAGGTTCATTTGAGAAGTAAAGAAGTAATACGAGCTCTTCATCGGTTCAACATTTGCTGATTTGATTGTGAAAAACCGGATAATTCCTCACATGAGTATACTTGAATTTGAGATTAATAATTGATATCAGAGCAGATTACAAAGCTTGTTTTGATCCAAAAATCGTTCAATTTGAAAGAAGTTTGAAGGTTTTTCATGAAACTTTGTTTCTTTAAAAAGTCAACTGTTTTATAATATGATTTCGATGATTTTGGTGGTGTCTGATTGATTTGTTGATGCAGATTGATTCAAAATACATAGTACATCAATCCTGTGCAATTTCATCGTTTAATTTGAAGAAATTATCAAGAATTTTGCATATTTGATGAGTTTTTTATCTATTTGAGTTTGAAGTTTGTTCTTGTCATTTTGAATTAATTTGTGTTATTTGATCCTAATTAGTGCTAAGAGGTGTGAGTCTCATAGAATGAATCTCAGTCAAGAATGTACAAACAGAGAAGAGTATCAATGAGAAAAGTATTGGAGCAAGGCAGTAATTATGTGCAATGATTATCAAAGAATGACTACAAATGAATTTGACAGCAAACCACCAGTTCTATTCCATAGGGATTATGTTCAGTGGAAGGATAGATCCCTAGACTTTATAGATCGACATGAACTAGATGAGGAAATTCTTCTCTTATTGAAAGAAGGTCCAACTGAAGTTCTTGTGGATATACTTGGGTTTCCTTAGGCTAATCCACCAATTTCTACAAGGAGAGTTCTGAAAGATTGATCTAAGCATACTGCTGATGAGAAGAATCATGTGAAAGCTGATAAATTGGCAAGTTCATACTTACTACAAGGATTAACAAGTGTGATCCATGATAGCACTGATAGTTACAGGACAACTAAAGGCGTGTGGGATCAAATTTCTAAGAAAATGATGGGTAAAGAGATTGGGGCTCAGATCAAGGTAACCAACCGTACCACAAGTTATGAGGATTTTATATCTAAGGAAAGAGAGAGTTTGGATTCTACTTATGATAGGTACTAAAATTTAATGAATGAACTGAGAAGGAATGGGATCATGAAGACTAATATTGAGAATAATGTCAAGTTTCTAAATAATTTGAGACCTCAGTGAAAAGAGGTTTGCTACTAATATAGTTCAAAATAAAAGTTATATCAAAATTGGAAATTCATGTGGTTTTTGAAAACATCAAGAAAAACCAGGAAGAGGCTTCAGAGATTTTGGAAGTTCATAAAAAGAATGTAAAGCCAACTTCTAATCCACTGGCTTTGGTTTCAGAAAAGAAGCATCGGTATTCATATAAGAGTTCAGACATGATACAAGTGAGGCCTTATGTGGCGAGATATATGAAAGTGAATCTGATATAGAACTGCAAGACTTGAAGCAAGCAATGATTTTTTTTAACACATGCTTTCCACACAAAATTCTATAAGACACCGTCGTCTAACAAGCAGAGATATTCTTCAGGCTCAAAGAAGTATGATGGTAAGAACTTTGATGGGAAAAATTATGAGAAACAGGTAAGGTATGATGGCTGAAGAGGATCATTGGTTGAACCTCTCGGATGATGAGGAGGAGGCTGATGCTCAAGCCAACAAGTGCTTCAGGGCCAGTGTTGGTCCCAACCGGGTCTACAAGATTTTTAGAGGAATAGTTTGTAGAAGGTGGGGATGAATACAAAGACAAAAAACTTTCGTATTTAAAATGATATTTTGATATAGAAGGATCAATACAATTTTTTTGCAGATTGTTTACAGAAATAGAAAAGGTAAAGGTAACTTATCTAAAACAATCTAAGATTACACACAAATATACTTAGCAAATATAAGAAATTTTCCGAAAATATAAAGACAGAAAGATGTTCTTCTTGGGTAAGAACTTTAGAATTTTTGAGAGAGATTCTAACTTGCTTGAAGGCAAGCATATGTGTTCTGTAGATAGATGTCTGGTGCATGGAGAGAGTACTAAGCTATTTATACCCATTGCATTAAATGAAAATCAGAAGGGTTGGAAAATGCGTCAAGCTTTAAGAGGAAAGCTTGTCCTCTGAAATAGTGAATAGTACATTTATTTATTCATGAGCAAACATCCTTTCATGGAGTTGGTGGGCATTAGAGTCGACTAATCGGCTTCGTGCAGCACTATACTCTTGAAAGGGTATGGGTTTGTTCTTTGTGTATGGAAGGAAAATACAAAAACAATCATGCATGGCAAGCTTCATTTTATTGTTGAATATTGAAATAATGCTGGAGGTCTCTTCAGCATTCACCGAGGCTTGTGTAGTCTTCACACGTATGTAGACCAGGTTGTAATCACTGAATACCGCTTCAGATCACGTTCGCGCCAGTCACTAATCTTCAATTTCAATATTCGACATTCACTGAAGGTTCTTTAGTGTGAGTTTTGTCTTCTTGAAGTATCGATGTCGCGGTAGGTTTACAATGCGTGTTTCAGCGATCACTGAACATACTCAGTGATGATCGCTGGAACTTAAAAGACAGAAATAATAATACTTCAAAAGGTAAGAGAGATTATCATCAAATCAATGAGAAAGATGATCAACAATCTCCCCCTATTTGATGATGACAAAGCAACATAAAGAAAATTGCCTGAAGGTTTAATAATAAGGAAAAGTTACATATAAAGTAGATGTCCTTTTTAACTATTTTGGGATTTTTTCAGTGATACAATTTTTACCTGTAAGTTTTCTTAAGTTACAAGTTTAAGAAAAAGTACAAAAGGGAAACTTAAACTGAAAGCATGTTCACTGACTAAAGATTGTCTGTAACTGTAAGAGCACACTGGAACTCATAGACATGTGACCCTATTACTCTTTTTAGGGATCTTTTTAAGTGAGGCTGATGAAATATTTATATTAATTAAAAGAAAATCACAAGTGTTTCAGTCAGTACATTTCTAGACTTATTACACATAAGTTGTACAGTGAAAGAAGAAACATAGAAAAATAAGACTTACAATAAAAGATAAATTTACCAGACAAAATTTCATAACTAATCTAAGTCGCTGAAGTCGATGTAACCAGGTACTTCTTCTCCAAGCATCTTTTGACGTAGAAATTCTCTTCTAATCTTGCGGTCTATCATTTCACCATAAAGATCATTATCCAACCAATATCTTAGATAAGCAAGATGTTCCATAGGACAAAGATTAAACTCAGACACTCTTTGGAAGCTGTGTTTGCCTTCATAATGAAGGAAAATAAATCCAAACTCAGGCTTTAGATGCACAGTATTGGGTATGTAAGGACCCTTCGCTGGCAAAGAGAGCTTCAGCATGGAGATGTCTTGCTTCTTTGAATCCTTCAGGACTCCATCCAAGGAGAACTTTGTTTAATGTTTATTCCTTATAGTTGGTCCATCATTAGGACTTGAAGGTTTTCTTCTTCCATCATTCTTCAATGAAGGCTTTGTAGTTACAACAACGAATTTAGACATCTTCTTTGAGGATGTATTCAATCATTGGTTTGTGCCTTGACATTGAGCGCTGATGGCTTGGCGGATTTCCAGCCATTCATTGTAGCCGTATTGTCCTAGGTAGGAAGGATACTCTGTGACAACTTCAAGGTTGTCTCTGGTGATGAGCATTGAGATGAGAAGTCCACCATCTTTCATCCATCGATTGATTGTGACGTTTAAGATGCAGTGATGACTTATTCTCTTATTCAGACGATCTAGCGCTTGTTCAGCTTTAGCGCCAGGTCCTTGAAGATCACAGCTGCATAGTCGATAGGGCGTTGACAGATAACATAAACGCCGATGTTTAGAGCGACCCTTGAAGCTTGATCTTGACCTCTAGTCTTCCCTTCCATGCACTAGATGAAGTGGGAGAAGAGGTACTTCTACACTGCTGACATGCAGTTCTTCTCGATCTTCGACAACGACTTAAGGGGTTCGCTGGAGTCTTTCTTCATTGGCTAGGTATAGTTAATATCATCGAGGCAGGCAATGATGATTTCAGTTGAAGGATCATTGATGAAGGCACCCTTGGGAAATCGAAGAGCATGCCTTAGCGTCATCACACCAAAGTTGACGGTCATACGGTTGAAGGTGAAGGACATTTTCTCCACCTATTGACCGTGCTTGTCAGTATCCTGTACAACTTCAGCAGTCATCCAGAATTGCTGAAGAGCTTCTTACACCATGATAGGTTCATGAGTGAGAGCGTATGCGATAGGTGACATCTTGAGGAAGGAAGCAACATCCTCATAGAGAGTTTTGTTTGAAGGAATGTCCAACAAGGCGACATGGTTGTTGGCCTTGAAGGTCACGTCTTCGAGCGAAAAGTTCACGTTTTTGGCAGCCATTGTTTGTTAAGGTAAGAAAAAGAAATAACAGGCTTTGCTAGTAGTCCAAAGATTAGGATGTGAGCTTTTTATGTTTTAGAACAATAAAACTTCTTTTGAAAAATCCACAAAGAAAAATATTATGACTTTTCAAGAAAAATAAGTGTTTTTGATACTTAATTATAACCAAAAAAAGAGAATGTGTTAATAATCTTAATGTTTGTATTTTAAGAGAACAAGTTTTTAAAGAAAACAAACACGGTTTCACTAGAAGAAGAAGAACAATTCAAAGTATTAAAGAAGAGTATCGACCTTAGAGTTTTAGAAGAAAAGGTCGAAGGTTTAGAGCTTTCTTAGTTTGTTCTTGCTTGCAAATCTATTTTGTCAGAGGTTCGTCAAAGATTTTGAAAGCATAAAGAGAATATGAGAAGAGAAGTCTCATATTTATAGGAAGGAGGAGAGAGAAAAAGAAATAGGAGAAAGGAAAATACGACTGTTGACGAAGTTCCATGATGAAAAAAATAGCACGTTCTCATCCATGGTTTGATGGAATTAGAAGGAGGTTGCATGTGTCAAACTTTTACACACGTCTCAAAGCAACTCGTATTGACAGAAGAAAATATCGTCATAAAAATGGTTCATAATCTATTTCTTTTAAAACAAAAAGGTTTCAAGAAATTCAAAACCCACTATCTGAAGAATATGAAAGGATTTTGAAAGAGTTCAGTGATAGGAAGAATCACTGAATGAAAATACCTTTTAAAACATTTGATCACTGAAGAAGAAAACCTTTAGAGATGGTTTTGCTTTAAGAAAGGAAAATATCTTAGAAGAATATATTTCCATAAAGGAGTCAGTGATAAGAGAAAAACACTGAAACTACCTTTTAAAAACTATTGAATCATTGTAAGAAGAAAGGTTCAGTGATCATTTTGATTTTAAAAAAAGATAAGTATAGTGGAGAAATATACTTACTTAAAATGTTCAGCGATAAAAAGAATCACTGAAACAAACTTTTAAAACGTTTTGATCACCGAAGAAGAAAAGCTTCAGTGACAGTTTTAAGTTTTTAAGAAAAAGAGCGAGTATACATACCTTAGAGAGAATAGATACATTAACTTAAGAGTTTAATGATAGAATGAGAGCACTGAATCATTTCACTAACTGATTGATGCGTATAGCCGAAGGAAATTAATCCTTAGTGTTTAGCATTCCAAGTTCGCTGATCAATATATTGAATCTTGTCTTATCAAGAGGCTTCATGAAAAGGTCAGCAAGTTGGTAATCAGTGGGAACAAAGTGAAGTTCAATATCACCATTCATAACATGATCTCTGATAAAATGATATATGATCTCAATATATTTGGTCTTGGAGTGAAGATCAGGGTTGTTTGCAATTGCAATAGCACTAATGCTATCACAATAGATAGGAATCTTTGAAAACTGAAGATCGTAGTCCTTAAGCTGGTTTTTCATCCAAAGGACTTGGGCACAACAACTTCCAGCGACTACGTATTCAGCTTCAGCGGTTGATGTGGACACTGAGTTTTGCTTTTTACTTGTCCAGCTCACCAACTTTCCATCTAGAAGCTGACAACCTCCAGTGGTGCTTTTCCTATCAATTTTGCAATTTGAAAAATCACTATCCGAATAACCTATATGGTCAAAAACTGAACCCTTAGGGTACCAGAGACCCAAGTTAGGAGTTCCCTTCAAATATCTGAAAATGCATTTTACAACAATCGGATGGGATTACTTAGGTTTCGATTGATATCGTGCATATAAGCTAGTAGAATACATGATATCTGGTCGACTAGCTGTAAGATATAGTAGGGGGCCGATCATTCCTCTATAAACAGTTACTTTTACAGGCTTTCCATTTGGATCCTTATTGAGAGAGAGTGTAGGAGCCATAGGAGTTTTCATAGATGAGCTATTAGAGGATCAAACTTTTTTAGCATATCACGGACATACTTACTCTGACTAATAAAGATACCTTTATCCGATTGCTTGATCTATAGACCTAAAAATAGGGTTAGTCTCCCATCATACTCTGTGACAACTGTCATTTTTGGAGTGTCAGGATAGCATCTTATTAGGGTTTCTATATTTAGGATTATAAATTTTTTAGGGTCTAGTAATGTTGATTAGATTTCATCTGGCTTAATTCCCAAATTATAGTTCAGAAAACCCTGTTTCGACGGGTAATTGATAAAGTAACTTATGTAATGCCAAATGTATTAAAAATTCTCCTAAAATAATAAAGTTGATATTATAAAATTCAAAATTTAAAAATATAAAAGTCTCATTTGAATGTACAAATAATTTTACAAAATTTGGAATTCTGATTTAATAATGAATTATTTGATACAATTTTATTTATGCAAACATTTAAATGGGCTTTATTGTAATAGAAAATAAAATAAATGTGAGATGGGTTGGGCCTTGAAAGGGCCGGCCCCTCTATTCCTTTAGAGACACGTACAAAAGTAGGTGACTCTTTGATTTCCATCCATTTCTAGCTTATTTTCTATGGAAAACTACCTAGAACTCTTTCTCTAGGTGTCTCTTCTCCTCCCCAAAACCATTTCAGTCAAAATTCAAGATAAACTCCCTTAGTTTCAATCATTTTGAAGAACATTGTAGAATTCAAATAGCTACCAACAAAGGTAAAGGGTTAATTACATTTTCATAGCATCGTAAACATCATTTCTCGTCTTTTCTACACATTTCTTTCTTCATATTGAGCTCAAACATTCTGGAGAATCTAAGATGGTAGATTATACTCCAAAGACATGAAAAATGTCTTTGAAATGGTGATAATCCATGATCCATAGTCCTAGAACTCGAGAAATTAGGGTAAAACCACATTGCATGTGGATTTAAACCTTCAAAAGTAGTATTTTGGTACTCTCGGATTTCTTACTAGCAATTGTGTTTTCTGTACCTTCTAAAATAAAAGTCCAAATGCTCTGATTCTTCTTCTAAAATGTACTTTGATGATTTATGGTTCTTATCCAGTTGGAATCATGTAAAAAGGAGGAGTTTTGACCCTCCAATCACTTAGATCAAGTTAAGTGTGCAAACAGTAGGTTCAACAATAGGTAAATCCTACTTTCAACACTCACAATTCCTCGATAACTTTTTCAAAATGTTTGATTTTTCTTCTGAAGTTTATTTCAGTGATTTGTTGTTCATATGCCTCTAGTTTCACTTAAAAATATTGAGTTTTGAGCATTTAAATGCTTAATATAAAAATCTGGTGCAAACGGATGCTATTGGACAGAAACATTCTTGCATGTTCAAAGAACATAACTCTCTCAAAAAAAAAAAACTAATAAAAATGTGTGATTCTTCTTCTGGAAGTTGGGTTAATGAGTTAAGTTTACAACTCAAGTGGAATCATTGAAAAATGAAATGATTTATAGAAGGTTTCTTTGGACAATGATTGATGAAACCAACATTCTAGAAACAGAAATTTACATTTCTGTCCAAGTGGTAACTTTTTGTGCAAAAGCCTTTTATTTTAAAATATATATAAATATTGGACTATTTTTTTAAGAACAATTAAGAAGGTATCAACTTTAATCTATAAAAACTCATTAGCATTACATAAGGTATAATTTTACTTTATCTTTATCAAGACCCAATAGGTAATCTAATTATTGGATTTCAGATTGTTTTGGAAAGTAGGGCGGACGTATTGTGATTCAAACGTCATCAAATTCTTGGATATTCATCAGCAAACTTGTGAGTATTCACGGCCCCACTTTTACTGCTTTTAGTTATTTAAACTGGGGGAAAAACATGAAAGTATGCAAATTATACGGTTTAGTTGTAAAACTGTTGGACTAAAGAACTGTTTAGTCAAAAATTGTTGAAATCATGAAAAATTGATTGTTATTGCACTACATATAAATGATAAATTGATGCACTTGAGAGTATATTTTAACAAGTCCCCTTTCGTAAACGCTACTAGTTAACTCGGGCACGTTCCCGGGCCGTTGTAATTGTAGATAGCTGCTATTGTGTTGACAGTCCCACCCAAAAACTGGTGCACATTACCTATGTTTTTATAGTCTACTCATGTGTGCGAATGAGCCACCGCTGAAGTAGTACTGATACGAACCGTGGTACCTAAGTGAGTGAATGGGCCACTTATGGTAGTTCGTAAACTAATGGGGCACATTATTCAGGTAAGGCTCAGTAGCGTCTCAAGTGTTAAAGCATCGATGGAAATTTACATTTATATCGTGCAAGTTATGTATTAGTTAATGCAAGAAGTGATTTATGCATTGTAAATATTTTGTGCATATGAAAACCCGTGAACTCACCAACTCTTTGCAGTTGACGTCGTTTATGTTTCATGCTTTTCAGGAAAATAAGTAAGAATGGAAGTTTTGGAAGCACTTTTACGATAACACCTGTTCACAAGTCTTTGTAACTCCTTCTGCCAATGATGTTGTTTTCTTCGTGAACAGTAGAGTTATGAAATTGTAAATTTTATAGACTATGTACTTAATGGTGTTATCTATCAATTGGAGCTATGAAATGCTTACCTGTTACACCTCGTGTTTCCGCTTTAGCGGGGTGTGATATACTCATATGGTATTCTTTCTTCATGCGATCAACGAAACGAAAACATAAAGAGGGATTAGTGGAACCAAAAATAATATCATCGACATATATTTGGACTAGAATGATATGACCTTTAACTTTCCTAAGAAATAACGTCTGGTCAATCTTTCCACACATAAATTTCTCAGAGATGAGAAACAAGGAGAGGGTATCATATAAGGCACGTGGAGCCTGTTTTAACCCATAAAGAGCTTTATCCAAATGATATATATGGTTTGGATACTTAGGGTCAAGAAACCCTGGAGGTTGTTCAACATAAACTTCCTCTTGAAGTTTCCCAATTAGGAAAGCGCTCTTTACATCTATTTGGCAGACTTTGAAGTCTCTATGAACATCAAAGGCTAAGAAGAGTCAAATTGCTTAAAGTCTGGTCAAATTGCTTCGAGTCTCGTCATAATCGATTTCTTCTTCTTGTCTATAATCTTGAGCAACAAGTCGAGCCTTGTTATGGGTTACCAACCTTCTTCATCCAACTTGTTGTGATAGACCCATTTGGTGCCTATCACAGTCTTGTCAGATGGACATGGGACAAGGTACCAGACTTTGTTCCTATCAAACTCAATGAGCTCTTCTTGCATGGCAATGACCCAGCTAGGGTCTGAGATAACATCATTAATTTTATTTGGTTCAACTAAAAAAAGAAAGTTGACAAATAGATAGATATTAGCTAGACTTCGACGAGTCTGAATACCTGCACTTGGATTACCAATAATTTGATGAATAGGATGGTCTTTTGTTCATCACTGAGCTCATAGAGGATTATCATCTGAGCATAGATGTTCAGGAATATATGATGTTGGCTTCAAGATTGTGCATTAAAGTTGTATTCAAGTTCTCCCTTTTATAATGCTTTGTAATAGTTAGTTTTTAATGTTTTCCTTAGTATAAATAGTGATTAGTTTCTTAATTGTCATTAGTTCAACCATTAATCAAATTAGAGCTGTAATTGTGATAAGATTTTCTCTCAAGAAATCTATTGAAGATTTGGTGACAATTTCTCTCTAAATTCATCTTGTTCTTATTTCTTGAAGATTTGATTCAGATTTTGTATGATTTGGGAATTACAACTGGTATCAGAGCTATCTGCAGCAATTTGTTTAGAAGATTAAACAACTTTTTCGAGGATTTTGCACAGAATTTAGGGGATTAAACCGAATATTCATATTTGTTTTTCCTTTGTTCTTGGTGTTTTTCGTCCAGATTACATTTTTTTGGCTTGAATCGCATAAATTTTGATTGTTATTTGATATAATTCGTACTACTGAATTCACATTTACAATCCGAACAACTTTGATTCACATCGATTTTTATTTTAAACAAATTTTGAACCATTTTTGATCGATTATTGAGTTTATGAAATCTGTTTGTGTTCTTCAAAAACTCATATTTTTGCAAGTTTTGATCCATTTTTTTGGTGAAAAAGTGTTAAAAATTATGTTTTTGATTGAATCCTAGTCCGTATAACTCTTGATCGGTTTAAGTGTAAATCGCTTAAAGCTTGTACGATTTAAGTCTTGTAATTTTTGTGAATTGATTTTGTGCGATTTAGGATAAACCGGGTAAAGCTTGATCGATTTAGAGGTAAATCGCTTGTTATGTGTTCGATTTAGTCTAATCCGCCTGGTAAATCGTTTTTTTGTTTTGCGATTTAGTCTATTTGTTTTGCGGTTTATTAGCAATCCGGTTGTTTCCTGATCGATTTACTTGTGCGATATAATTGACTTTGTGCGATTTAATTAATTGATTGTGTGTGCGATTTAAATCTCAGTGTTTGTGCGATTTATAGTGGACAATGTATGCGATTTAATTGATCGTACTTTGACTTCATGAACAGTTTGTTGAACGAACTTTGACTTTCTTGTGTGAGCGATTTAGTTCATAGTGTGAGTGATTTAGTTCATGTATTGAGCAATTTGAATTGTTTGGCTAATTTGAGCGATTTGAATTTGAGCGGACTTGATCGTATTTGACTTGTTTGACTTAACTTGTTGACTTGTTGACTTTTTACGTTCGTATTCATTTTCACAAATTTGACTAAGTGTTAGAATCATCCGTATTGAGATTTCTTAATTGTGTGTTTTTTGACTAAGTGTTGGAGGATTTTTCATCTGGATTTGTTGTTAATTGTGCGATTTAACTTTCTTTGTTGTCCGGATATCTAATCCGGATAACTTGGTTTGGTTAGAAATTCAAGACTATCTCTTTTGTCCGGACTTCTAATCCGGATAAGCTTAACCGGATTTCTAATCCGGATAAGTTTGTGTGCTTATATTTTCTAAGTCTTGAATGTGTGCAAATCCTTGTATGCAATTTAATTGAAATAATTTTTGAATCCTAATCCTTTAATTCAAATTTTGAACTGCAGATGATCCTATATCATAATTATCTGAGAAAATGAGTTCAAGAGAGGCAATGGCGATTGGTATTGACACCAAGCCACCCGTACTGTTTAGAGGGGACTATAACCAATGGAGGGATAGATTCCTTAACTTCATTGAGAGAATGAAAGAAGGTGATCTGATAATGGAATCCTTGATGGAAGGTCCTGCTATATTCTATAGAGAGACACCTGCTGTTCCTGAAGAAGGCAGACCTGCGCAAAGAGTCATTAAAGAGAAATTCAGATACACTGCAGAAGAGAAGGAGAGAGCCCATGCTGATGTGTTATGCAAGTCCAACATGATGCAAGCACTGACCAACAATATCTACACGAGTATTGACAGCCATAAATCAT
Source organism: Cynara cardunculus var. scolymus (assembly GCF_001531365.2). Lineage (NCBI taxonomy): Eukaryota > Viridiplantae > Streptophyta > Magnoliopsida > Asterales > Asteraceae > Cynara > Cynara cardunculus. The sequence continues at coordinate 57,192 of NW_020200781.1, forward strand.
CTGGTCACAACATGTGGGTTCAAATTGAAAAGATGATGATGGGTTCCAAAGTCGAAACTCAGTTAAAAATCACTAATTGTATATCTGCGTATGAAGAGTTCAAGGCTAAAGACGGAGAGAGCCTTGACGATGTTTATGACAGACTTACCAGACTGCATAATGAGCTGAGTAAGAATGGAATCTCTAAAACTGTCATAGATATAAATGTTAAATTCCTGAGCAACTTACAACCATAGTGAAAACCTTATGCTAACAGATTCAACAAATCGTTATCTAATATCGACATACATGAGGTTTATGAAACTCTAAAGTAGAACGAGGAAGAAGTTTTAGAGGTTCGAGATTCTAAGAAAAAGAAAGAAAAGGAAGTGGTTGATCCTTTAGCTTTTGTGTCTGAAAAGAAAGGAAAAAGCAGATCTGGGAAGCAAGGGAAAGAAATCAGCCAATCAAGTGAATCGGCGAGTGAAGGAAGTGACAACACTGATTCTGACTCTAAAATGAATGAAATCAAACATGCCATGGCGATGCTAACAAAGGCATTCCAAAAGAAGTTTCAGAAACGACCACATTCGAACAATCAAAGATTTTCTTCCAGCTCAAAATACGAATTTAAATATAAATTCGGTGTGAAGAAGAAATATGAAGAGAAAAGATTTGAGAAGAAACACGAGCAGAAGCCGGAAGAGAAGAAGAAATTTGTCAAAGGCGTAGCTGATGAGCATACAAAGTGCTACAACTGTGGCAAGCTAGGCCACTTTGCTGTAAATTGCAGAAAGCCGATATCGAGGAATACCGACTATTACAAGAACAAATTTCTTCTCTCGAAACAAAGAGATGCAGGTAAAGCGTTGATGGCGGAAGACGATCATTGGTTAAATTTAACTGATGAGGACGAAGAATCAGAATCGGTTGCTCACATATGCTGGATGGCTAGAACTAAAAGTTGTTCTTCAGATGAAGGAGAAGAACAGAGTGTTGAGATGGAAGAAGAGGTATTGGAGAATTCTTGCATAAATCAGATGCATAAGATAATGCTTAAACTCCAATCTTTCCAGCAACAATTAAAAACAGAAAAATTGCATTCAAATCAATTTCAAAAAGAATTACAAACGCAAAAAGAGAAATACATCAAATTATTTGATGAAAATGCTGGAAATTTGGATGGGCAAAATCTTTGTTATCTGMATCTAAAACATTTAATGAAAAATCCAATATCTTAAAAGCCAAGCTATCTGATTCCAAGGAACGATATAAATCGTTAGAATTAGTTAATGAAGAACTGATTGTTAAAATAAGTACAAATAATTCAATTAAATGAAAAACTGAAGTCTAAGGAAGAAATGTTATATAAGAAAGGGTAGACTGATCAAACAATTTTTCTGAACAAACCCTCTAAAACAAGATTCTTTAACCCTCGGGAAGGGTTGGGGTACGAAAATCCAAATTTTTTAGGAAAAGCTTTATATTATACCCCGACTCTATATAAATTTGAATATCTTGATTGCGGACCTGAGTTTTCAATTAAATTTACAAAATCTTTTGATGAGGTAGAACAACAAGAAGATTTTAACTGTCAAAGAAAAGACAAAATGCAGGTTCCGTTTGATTATAAAAACTTAAATGATAGCTACAAAAATCAAGACTCTGTACTTTGAACCGATTATTTTCACAACTATTCTAAAGCAGAGCATAAATCTAAACCCGCTAAACCAAAGTTTTATACTCTAACATTAATTCTTGAAAAAGAAGTGGTCCAGTTGGACAATATTTTAAATGAAGAACGACTTTCATTTAATCAACAAAAGCAAGAAGTTTTAAATAAAATTGATGATTTACAAAATTCTAAAGTAAAAACGGAACATGTTGAATCTGAGTATTTCTCGTGCAATAAATCTTCAAGTGAAGCTTCTGATTCAGAAGAAATAAATATTTTAAATGAAGAAATTAATTTTTCAGATATCTTGAATTCAGAAGTTTGTTTAGACAATGAGATTGATCAATTCGACTTCTCTAAGAAACTACCCAGTCATGAAGATTTCTTTGTTAAAAAATGAAATGACTGAGGACTCTGACATAGCTTCAGATTTAGAAATTTTTTTTAATGAAAAACCTGTTTTCAAGAATTGGTATTATAAAAAGATTAAAACTAAAAAGAATTTGAGGAAACAGAAGAAGCTTAATAATAAGAAAATTAAACATAAAGTTCATCATTCATTTAAATCTGATGATTTTATTTTTCTTGTTTCAGATAACCCGTTGAAGTTTAAGAAAGTTTGGAGGGTAAAAGAAGAAGAAAAATCGTCGACTCGACAAAAGAAGAATACTTTTACTAAGCCTGTATTAAATGATTCGACATTGAATAATTCTGTAAAAAGATATTCAATAGAAGAATTGTTTGATATTAGAAATGGTAAAAATAATTGTTTTCCGTGTGGATTGAAAGTGTTACTTAAGTCTTTTACTTCGTTTAAGCCTTATCATTTCATGCATTCTGCTTTAACTGCTTTATCTAAGAAAATTCATTTTAAAGAACGTTGGTTTGGTACTTATAGTATACCACCAACAAAATCTGAGCTTAAAGGACCCAAACTAAAATGGGTACCAAAACCCAATTGATTCACTTTTGCAGGTTAACCGGCATCTGTGGTTCATAGACTCCGGATGTTCTAAGCACATGACTGGTATAAAAGATTTATTATCTAACTATGTTGAATCTTTTGGAGGTACGGTAAGATTCAGAAACGATCAATACGCGCCTATCCTTGGATACAGTGACGTAATTTATGGGAATTTAATGATAACGAAAGTGTCGTATGTCTAAGGACTTGAACATAATCTTTTTAGCATAGGTCAATTTTGTGATAACAATTTAGAAGTTTGTTTTAAAGCTAACCAATGCAGCATCCATACTACTGATGGTAAGGAGCTTCTAGCTGGAATCAGAAGATCAAACCTCTACACAATTGACCTATCCAACACACAAGTAGATACTGACGTCTGCTTGATATCCAAGGCATCCTTGAAGCAGAATCTGCTATGGCATCGACGTCTTTCTCATTTAAACTTCAAATATTTGAACATGTTGGTTTGTGACAACTTGGTTAAAGACATCCCAGACCTAAAGATTCATAAAGATCATGTATGCAGTGCATGTGAGATGAGTAAGCTGAAGAAAGCTTCACATAAGTTGAAGATAGAGTTCAATACCGAACATCCTCTACATCTACTCCATATGGATCTCTGTGGTCCTATGCGAGTCCAAAACATTAATGGAAAGAAGTATGTGTTAGTCATAGTCGATGATTACTCGAGATATACCTGGGTTCATTTTCTGAGGTCAAAGGATGAAACGGCCGAGACAATTATTTCTTTCTTGAAGACAGTTCAAAATAATATGCAACTGCCAGTTCAGAAAATCAGAACTGACAACGGAACCGAATTCAAGAATAATACACTCGGCTTATTCCTCGAATATATCGATATCACACATACGTTCTCGGCAGCCCAGATACCGCAACAGAATGGTGTCGTTGAGCATAAAAACAGAACATTGGTGGAAGTGGCGCATACACTTCTTACCTGTTCAAAGCTTTCACTATTCCTATGGGCTGAAGCAGTGGCAACTGCTTGTTTTACCCAGAACCGATCCCTCGTTCACAAAAGGTTTGGTAAAACTTGGTATGAAATAATAAACAAAAGAATACCTAATATCAAATTCTTTCGAATTTTTGGTTGTAGGTGTTTTATTCTAAATGACAAAGAGGACAGAGGGAAATTCGCTGCAAAGGCTGATGAAGCTGTCTTCGTTGGCTATTCAAAAATGTCAGCTGCATATAGGGTCTACAACAAGAGGACTAAAATCGTTAATGAGAGCGTGGATGTGTTGTTTTATGAAGTCATTGATGTGGCTTCTGAACAATTCAGTTCAGGACTCGGGCTGATAATTAATACTACGC
>NW_020200781.1:63662-67572 GCF_001531365.2 Cynara cardunculus var. scolymus
AATTTCCAAAATTCTTTATCATCTTTCACCAAATCAGATATTAATCCACCCAATCTTTCCTGTTTGATCTTATCCTCCTTCATTGCCTCATGTTGAAATTCTYRTAACTCTTSTTGAATATTGGGTAATAACTCAACTCGTAAAGCTATAGCTTTGATAGTTCCACTTTTCTCTTGTCGACTTAATGCATCAGCAACTACATTTGCTTTTCCTAGATGATATAGAATTTCACAATTATAATCACTTACCAATTCCAACCATCTTCTCTAGCGCATATTCAGATCTTTCTGATGGAACAAATGTTGCAAGCTCTTATGATCTGTGAAGATTTGACATTTCGTTCCGTATAAATAGTGCCTCCATATCTTTAAAGCGAATACTACCGCAGCCAATTCCATATCATGAGTAGGATACTGCCTTTCGTGATCTTTTAACTGTCTGGAAGCATAAGCTATTACCTTTCCATGTTGCATCAGTACACAACCCAAACCCATCTTTGATGCGTCACTATAAACTACAAAATCTTCCATTCCATCTGGTAAAGATAGAATTGGTGCACTGCATAACTTATCCTTCAATATCTAAAAAGTCTGAGCTTGTGCTTCATCCCACTCATATTTCACATTCTTCTTGGTCAGCTTTGTTAATGGAGTAGCTATACGAGAGAAATCTTGTATAAACTTACGATAATACCTAGCTAATCCCAGAAAACTTCTGACTTCAGTTGGAGTCTTTGGAGCTTCTCATTTTTCAATAGCTTCAATCTTGAGTGGATCTACTTTAATCCCTTCTTTTGAGATAACATGCCCCAGAAACTGAACTTCTCGCAGCCAAAATTCACATTTTGACATCTTGGCATACAGTTTCTCTTGCTTCAACAATTTCAGAAGTAACCTCAAATGATGTGCATGTTCTTCTTCCGACCAAGAATATATCAAAATATCATCAATGAAAATAATCACAAATTTATCAAGATAGGGACGACACACCCTATTCATCATGTCCATAAAAGCTGCAGACGCATTTGTGAGTCCAAATGGCATAACCAGGAATTCATAATGACCATAACGTGTACGAAATGCTGTTTTCGACACATCTTCATTCCGAATCTTCAGTTGATGAGAACCAGACCGTAAATCAATCTTTGAAAAATAAGTAGCCCCAACCAATTGATCAAACAAATCATCAATTCTTAGGAAAGGATACTTATTCTTGATTGTCAGTTTATTCAACTCCCGGTAGTCAATGCACATCCTCATTGATCCATCCTTCTTTTTCACAAAAACCACCGGCGCACCCCACGGGGAAGTACTTGGCCGGATAAAACCTTTATCCAACAATTCTTTCAATTGAGACATTAACTCCTTTAACTCAGAAGGAGCTAATCTATATGGTGCATGTGCAACAGGTGTTGCTCCAGGAATTAATTCAATCTGAAATTCTATCATTCGGTCTGGAGGTAGACTTATTAAATCTTCTGGAAATACTTTAGGAAATTCCCTTATGACTGGAATATCCTCCATCTTTCTCTTCTCTTTCTTCATATCTATGGCATATGCAAGAAAACTAACACATCCTTTCTGTACATACTTCCTAGCCTTTAGAACTGAAATTAGGCTAGAGTAACGATCCTGCCGATCTCCATAAATTACAACTCTTCCTTTTTCAGGTAAGTCTATATGAATCATCTTTTCATTACAGACTATGTTGGCTTGGTTTTTAGCTAACCAATCCATGCCTATAATTATATCAAATTCCCTTAAAGGCAAAGGAAATAACTATATAGGCACCTCACATCCTTCTATACTTATGAAACATTCATCAATTCTTTCCTTAATTGAAACTTCACTATGATTTGCTGTCTCTACAATTAAATCCTCACTCAACGTTTTAGATTCTAAATGTGCAGAATTAACAAACGACGGTGACATAAAAGAACGATTTGCACCCGAGTCAAATAAAACTTTGGCACATACTGAATTAACAAGGAATGTACCTGTTACCACTTCAGGGTGCTCTTCCGCCTCGCCTCTCGTCATCTGAAAGGCTCTCCCTTTTGCATTAGATTCTGCCTGTCTTATCCCTCCCCGTCCACTTGGACTAACAAGATTATCCATTTGGCCACGACCTGTTGGCACATACCCAGATCCTCGACCCCCCAGAACATCTAGATCCCCGACCTCCAACAAAACCAATCCCTCGATTCTTTGCTTGCGGACAATCAGCATTTACATGTTGAGACGAATTACAAGTAAAATACCTTCGTGTCATCCGACAGTCTCGAGCTATATGTTCTGGTTCCTGACATTTAAAGCATACTCAGGATTCAGTATTGCAATTTCCCTGATGTATCTTATGACATCGAGTACACGCCTTATCAGCAAATCTTGAGACTGGCCGATTTAAATTTTCCATAAACCTCGGTCTACGGAAATCAGTTACTGTAGTTTCCCCTTTTCTTTTCTCTCCAACCCTTTCTTGTGGTTGCCGGTTAATATATTGTTCTAGTATTTCAGCAGCATCAACTGTTGCTTGAAATGTTGTCGGATTTCTAGATATCACATATTTCCGAAGATTCGACTCCAATCCCCAGATATACTTTCTCACTTTACTATTTTCAAATATTATATAGGTTCAGCAAACCTAGATTGTTCCATGAAAACTTCTGTATACTGGCGGACTGACATGTTTCCTTGCTCAAGACGAAGGAAATCATCTTCCAACTTTCGTACTGCAGCTTCAAGACAATACTGCATTTTAAACTTAACCATAAATTCTTCCCACAACATGGTCTTCAAAATGTTCGGATCTGAACTGGACAGGACTTCCCACCAGTACAAAGCACTTGATCTCAAATGTGACACAACAAACATAACTTTATCCTCTTCTGCACTTTTACTGATTTGTAGACTCAGCTCTATCTCCTTAAGCCAACACATAGCTTTAACAGGATCACGTTCACCAGAAAACTTGGGAGGTTTACAAGCAAGAAACATTTTGATATCTCCTCCCTTTTGTACTGAGGACGAAGTAAGGGGTACAGATGTACCAGTTAGCGGTGTACTAGCTCCAGCTTCCTCCTGATAATCGGGATTTCTTACCACTTTTGGATTATTTTGGGTTGTACGCCCCCAACAAATTTACCAAACTTTCTTGGGTAATAAACCCGGGATCAGGAACATTGTGTCCATCCCTTGCCCTTCCTCTTCCATGACCAGACATTGAACTTTCTTGAGCTGACAAATCCTGTTCTTGTCTAGTACCTCTACCTCTTCCTCGACCCTTGCTATGACTTCGCGTTTCTATTGTCATCACATTTTCGGGTCTTCTCCTTGTGTTACGTTTCTTCTTCCCCGACCTCTTCCATAACCAGTAGAGGTCCTTTCTGATTGATTGGGATTATCTGCCATTTCTCAGTATATGGCTTTTTCTGTCACATTCAAACACACATGATTATTGTCATAATCAAAATATAATAATACATTTATCCTCACGTCTACTCATAACTCAGATTATATCAGTCATATATAATCTATCTTTCTCATATTAGGTTCAGCTATAACATATTCCCATGTTCATAGACCCAGTGAAACCTATTATCATAACTTTCCACACCTCTAGTTTATGTCTAAGTATTTCGCAAATACCCATATCCCTTAAACTAAGGCTCTGATACCAACTGTAACAACCCACATATTCCATGTACAGATAATCCACATCATCATACTCATAACACAATCAGTTCAGAATCAAACCTGTTCAGACACATAAACTTATTTATGTCTCTCGCGGTTACACCGCCATTACATCTCTCTCTCGCGGTTACACCGTCATTACATCTCTCTCTCTCTCTCGCGGTTACACCACCATTACATCTCTCTCGCGGTTACACCGCCATTTCATCTCTCTC
>NW_020200781.1:67810-77437 GCF_001531365.2 Cynara cardunculus var. scolymus
GATTTGAAGTCCGGTCAGCTTTGTCCGGATATGAAATCCGGACAAATACTTAGAATATTAAGGTAAACCGATCACGCCTTGAGCGATTTATAATCCAGATGAAACTGTCCGGATATCAATCCGGTCATCACATTTCTTTGAGCGGTTTCGTTTTAATCCGCACACCTCTTGAGCAATTTATGGTTAATCTGGTCACCTCTTGACTGATTTAGGGTTGAGTCCGGACAACACTTGAGGGGTTTATAATCCATATGAAACTGTCCGGATATTAATCCGGTCAACACTTACACGATTTAAGGAAAAATCCGCACAATATGAAATATAAATCATAATAACCAGTTCCAATAACTACTGAATTGTATGCAAACAATTTATACTCAAAGCTTTAATACACTCACCTTATATTGATGATCGGATAAAGCCTGCAATTTTCCTTCAGCCCTTTTTCTCTCAATATGCAGAAAATTCCTTCAAAAACCAAAAATTCCCTTTCTTTTTACATACACTTGCTATTTATAGCAAGTGTATAGCCGCCCCTCAAAGGTCGGCTTACCCACMAAACTACATTACCCACACCCACACACTTCTACATAATACAAATATTATATATATATATATATTCCCAAAATCTTAGTTCAAAACTCGAAACCCGAATATTACATGACTTGTCCAGGAATATACAGACCGAACAACAGTTATCTGGTCCATCTCCTGATGTTCCAGTAATTGAAATTGAAGAAGAAACGGATGTAGTTGATGAAGAAATAGAGATGGAAACTCCTGATAGTCTAGTTCAGCGTGAAGATGGTGAAAATTCTAAAGTGCAAGTGCTATCAGTCATACAAGATGAAAATATAGTACCTCAACAAGATATTCAACCTACTCCAGCTCCAAATATTGAACCTTCACCTGAACCTCTTCTGATAAACTCCCCAAATACTTTCAAAACTCAGATCAAAGTTCCTATGTTCCCCTACCTCATAGCAAGAAGTGGACCAGAAATCACCCAATACATCATGTTTTTGGTGATCCATCAACACCTATTCGTACACGGTCTGCTACAGCTAATGAGTGTCTATACTCCATGTTTTTGAGCAACATTCAACCAACTAAGGTATCTGAAGCCTTAGCTGATCCAGATTGGATACTCGCGATGCAAGAGGAGTTGAACTAGTTTGAAGAACTCAAAGTCTGGAGATTGGTACCTCATCCCAACAATAAGACGATTATCGGTACAAAATGGGTATTCAAGAACAAAAAGGATGAAGACGGCGTTGTTGTCAGAAATAAGGCCCGACTCATCGCTAAAGGATACAATCAACAAGAAGGCATTGACTACGATGAAACTTTTGCCCCGGTAGCAAGGATTGAAGCAATACGGATGTTTCTGGCATACGAGGCACACAAGAACTTCACAGTGTACTAGATGGACGTCAAGAGAGCATTCCTGTATGGTCTTCTCAAGGAAGAAGTCTACGTTGCTCAACTGGAGGGTTTTGTGGATCAGTCAAAGCCGGATAATGTTTACATCCTCGACCGAGCTCTTTATGGTCTTAAATAAGCTCTGAGAGCCTGGCATGACATCTTATCAGAATTTTTGGTAAAGTCAGGCTTCTCGAAAGGTAATATTGACACAACCCTTTTCATTAAAAAGGAAAATTCGGGTATTATATTGATACAAATTTATGTAGACGACATAATATTTGGATCTACAAACCCAAAATACTACAAAAAAATTTCTGCCTTAATGGTTTTGCGTTTTAAAATGAGCATAATGGGTGAGATGAACTTCTTTTTAGGTCTTCAAGTAAAACAATTATCTTCGGGTATCTTTATTTGTCAATCAAAATATATTTTTGATATCCTGAAGAAATTTAATTTGGAAAACTGTTCATCTATAAAAACACCTATGGCTCATGGAAYGAAAATACATGTTGATCCGTCTGGAAAAGCTGTAGATCAGAAAACATACCGAGGCATAATTGGTTCTTTAATGTATTTGACGTCTTGTAGACCTGATATTATGTTTTCAACACATCTTTGTGCCGGATATCAGGCTAATCCAAATGAGTCCCATTTAAGTGCCGTTAAGCGCATTTTCCGTTATCTAAAAGAGACTGCTAATCTTGGACTCTGGTATCCCAAGGGTACTAGTTTTGAACTGACAGCTAACTCAGATACAGACTATGCAGGCTGTATGTTGGACAAGAAAAACACTTCGGGACATCTACAATTTTTGGGAGACAAATTAGTCAGCTGGACATCAAAGAAACATAACTGCTTGTCCATATCTACTACCGAAGCAGAATATGTAGCTGCTGCGAGCTGCTGTTCTCAAGTTTTATAGATCTAGACACAGCTCAGAGACTACGGGTTTTATTTTAACAAAATTCCCATTTATTGTGATTCTAAAAGTGCAATTGCTATTTCMTGTAATCCTGTTCAACACACAAAGACCAAACATATAGATATCCGATATAATTTTATTAAAGATCATGTAGAAAAACAACCACTGAACTGTATTTTGTAAATACAGAATTTCAATTAGCTGACTTATTTACGAAAGCTTTAGATAAAAAATGCTTTAGCTTTCTTGTATCTAAGTTAGGTATGCTTAATTTGAAAATTTGAATTTTTATTAAAAAACAGTTCAATTTATTGAATTGTATTTAATTCAAATTCATTTGGTCAAAATATCTGTATCTTCTAATACAATTCAGTGTTTCAATTTTTTTATCTGATTTTAAATTTCTTGATTGTGGAAATCTATATTTGAGGGGGAGTGTGGATCTTTATCTGTATTTTATCTGAGTCATATTTTGAGGGGGAGTGATTTTATCTTTGTGAACTAACAGTTTTAATTTTTTCTTATACATTTTTTAAACATTATCAAATTTTTGAAAGATTTAGAGTTTAAAAATATAAGTATTTGGCCGATTTAGACTAATCCGAACAACACTTTTCCTATTTATTGCAAATCCGGACAAAGTAGTGTTCGATTTAGACTAATCCGAAAAAAATGCTATATGATAAACTCTTATCCAGATAAGGTTAGATATGTTTTCTAAAGGAGTTGAGCGGATTACTAAACCGCTTGGTCGTGTTGAGCGGATTTCTAAATCGCTTATTTCATTTGTGCATTTCAAGTGTTTAAATCGCTTGTTCGTTGAGCGATTTAACTCCTTCATTGAGCGATTTAACTCTTCCATTGAGCGATTTATTGTTAAATCGATCATCCCTTGAGCGATTTATTGTTAAATCGATCGATTGACTCTTGAGTGGTTTATTCTTAATTGGATAACCCTTGACCGGTGTTCTTCTAAATCGTCTGTGCCTTGAGCGATTTATTGTCCGGATTATCACTTGGTTGATTTCACATTCTATAAATCGAACACCTCTTGTCCGATTTATCCTAATCCGGATAAGTCTTGAGCGGTTTAGAATTTGAACGGTTTTTGACTTTGACTATAAATACTCGATTCTTTTTTACATTTCACTTTTTATGTTTACTATAAATCGCCTGTCACTGTTCATCATCGTCTCCGGTTGTAACTGTGCTGTTAAATCGCTTATTCGATCAATTCTGTTTCTTCCCATTCTTAAAAGGTTTCTATTCTATCATGATAATCTTGGATTGTGATTCTTGTTGGACTGTGATTATATTGAACCCTATTCCTTTGAATCTGAATCTATAATGTTTGGACTATTAAAATCGATTGAGCTTAAAATGAAACAAATCTTCTTAATCGATTCAAATAAAACTAGTGTTATTAGGTTTTTTGTTTTGACCGATTTAGTGTTTTAGGATTAGTATAGATTAGTACGTGTTTTGTTCGATTTAATGTTTTTGTGTTTTGGTTGGATTTTTCACCGGAGAAGGTTTTCGGCCAGGTCAAACAGTGAAATGGGGCTGTCGTTTGTCATGTCTCGAATTCGGCAACATACCAAAGTTGAAGATTTGGACTCCATCATGGAAATTCCACCTGAGCTATTTGCCTTCGCTGATCAGAGGGCTTAGTGTGTTGTAGACTATAAACAAGTGATAGATCTTATAGTTCAGCCAGAACCAGTTGAACTTACCCCGGGATCACCCCATGCCTCAGCTGAGAGAGAGGGTATAGTTGTAGGTGAGAGTGTTCAGGAACACGGTTTACCTGAACGGGGCTATGCGTTGAGGGAAAATGTAATTGAGAGAGGGTGATGAGGAGCGGGGAGCCTCTGATCAGCATAGTACTTCAACAGATAGTACTTCCTTGACTTCTTCAAGTTCGGAATATACAATATCCGATAACTAGGCAGCTCAGGGTGATGACATAGATAATGATGATGATGATGCTGACAACCCTGCTCAACCGATGCTTTCACAGAATATTCAAATTAGAGCAGTGGTTGATAACATTAATGATATTTTCCCATAGTTTGAATCACCACAGACTTGTCCAAGTCTGCATTCACTATTGTTCAATGTTGATGATTTTGGAGTCAGACCTGATGAATATGATCGTATGCTGGAAGATTTGCTAGATATTCCAGTAGAAGGAGGTGATGAGGGAGCTAAAGTTGAAAATGCTGAGAGGTTGAGTGGATGGAGGGTGTGAGAGTGGAGCACAAAATCAAGATCAAGCTCCTTTCCTAGCTGAAACACATAGCCGGGCACCCACATCTGCTATCGACATTCATTTGTTGAATGTTGGTATTGAAGAAGACATAGCTAGCCCATGTTGATCCCAGATCTCTCAATAACACTAATAATCTAGTTAAGAATAACCAAATTATAGTGTTTTAATGGAGAAAGTGATGAACACTCAAGAATGAATTATAAACAATAAAGAACAGTCTTGAGCGTCAAAGGTTTCACTTTATTGATAAGAAAAACATAAAAAGAGACATTTAGTACAATAGGCCTAATCACCTATTTATACTAGAAAGCTAATTAGAAGATAACTATCTAACGAGACTTTTTAGCTAATCTTATATCAACAGATAATGTTTATCTAAACTGTTGATAAGCTTTAATATTAAGATAAACTTGAAGTGTAGCTGTCGACTTGTCATCTCCAGCTGTCTTCCATGGTATGATGAATCATCCTTATCTTTAAATCTTCATCGTATGCCTCTGGATGAATTGCTGAATAATTCTCTTAAGTGTTGTTGACCAGATGGGTGATGAAGATGCTCTTTCCATCGCATCCCTGGTCGTCCATCGGCCCTCTGGTTGTTCTCCAGACTTGGCCAATTCTGYCTTGATGTCTTCATCGGTCTTCTGGTTCTTCATCACTTAATGTTTTTCATTACTTTTTCACTTTATGAATTATGGGACTTAACAATATCCCTCTAAGTAATGAAAGAACAAACATAGACTAATCTAGAAACAATTGTGAAGAACAAAGACTAATCTAATAGAAAAAACATCAAATTCCACATTTTCATTGGATGATGAAATTCTTACAATATTGGAATCAAAAGACATCATTTTAAGGTACAAGTTTACAACTCATCATGATCTACCTTGAAATATGTATCTGAAGCGCAGAAGCAGTCTTCGATAGCCGATGACTGTCGATATCTCATGGATGAGTTGACTCCCTTCTTCTCTTGGCACGTGATTTCTACCCAGTCTTTCTCTGATGACTTTCTGAAACCATTCAAGTGTATCCGATAAATACTTGAATGCCTTAGTTAGTCTGAAGAATTTCTTTGCCCCAAACTCATTCTTGTAAACAAGTCCAAGTTCGGGTTGAGTTAAGACTGAGGCAGATCTTTTCTTCTGCAGGCCTTGGAAGTCTTCGCTTGGTGGAGCACAATAAAGTCTTTCGATTCCTAAGTGAAGAGCAATTTTGAAATCACTATTTGCTCGATGGTTTACTAAGGTCTCCATTGTTTTTACAACCGCTCTGTTTGCCATTCCAAACCTGATGCCGTGGTCCTGCTATTGAGCTGTGTATGCGTATAGTTCAATCAAGTCATAGGGATTGAGGTTGATGAGGTCATTTTCGTTGAACATGCTAATTTGCCCATGTGCTATTTCCACTGTGAACTCGATGTATCGAATGGCTCTATTGGCGAAGGTCCTCACTTTTAGATCCATGATCTTTTTATCCCATCGTTCGAGAAGACAACCTGTGGTGCTTGTGTGGTATGTCTAWTGAACCTATGGTGTAAGAGGTCCATGCACTCGGGCGATAAAATCAGAGGATTGATGGTCAAAATTTCATCGCGGTCTTGGTACAAGTATTGATGGATGTTTTCCATCATAATGGGTTCCCTTGGTGGCAACTCTGGACGTCTCCGCAGCGACTCCATGTTCTGTATAATCTCATCAACCAAGCTCTGCGGAGGATGCCTCGACGAAGAGGGAGTATCCGCTTGCACCACGGGTGGTTGGGTTGAGGGTTGTGTATGGGTTGGTGAASGTATGGTTTCTTGTTRGGTTGGTTCAGCTTGGGTTGGTTGTGGTTCATTGGGTTCGGCTTGGGTGGTTTCTGGTTCATGGGGTTCTGTTTGGGTTTGTGGTTGTTGGGGTGATGAAGGTTGGATTATTATTGGTTCTGGTTGTATGGATAAGGTGAAGGGTTCTGTGGTGCGAGGGGTTGGTGAAGGGGTTAAGGGTAGGTTTGGTATGGGTGATGAAGTAAAAGGTTGGTTTATTTTTGTTGGTGGGGTGGTTGGCTCTTCATCGGTTGAAGAACTCAACATGATGGGTTTTGGGGTTGTAGCGAAGGGAACATGTACATTTTGTACATCTTCAGAGGGCAGAGCCTCTGGTTCCCTTGYTTGGGTTCCTTCGGTTGAGGGTGGTGGTTGAGTTTGTGATGGTGGTGCAGCGGATTCCATTTGTTGTGCAGCCGCAGCCTCTGTCTCCCCCTCATGAGGTCCAAGACCTTGATCATCGTGGTCTTGGTCTTCATGTCATGGCCTCTTGTGTTGACGGCTGCTGGAGCATGAGGCTCTGCTCCTTTTCTTCTTTTTGTCCTTCCTGAAGGACGTAAGATACGCCTTCAGGGCTGCTTGTCTTTGGCTCTCCTCCATCGTTTAAAGGAGAGAAGTGGTGTGCCTTTGTTCATTGGCCAGGTTCTGGGAGAGAACCCTGGTCGGATGGATGACGCGATGAACGAATTTGGCACTAATCTCATTGAAAGATGAGACGAGTGCCTTGGACAGTGCCCGCAGGTCGGCTCTAGTTGCAAACTCTGTGGTTGATAAGGGGGCTTGTGGTGGCACGGAGGTGGTGGCAGATGTAGATGGAGGGATGGGAAGGTTGGTGATGAGATCTGTCACCTCTACAGTGAATGAGGAGAAGGCTTCATCAAAGGATGGGCCTGCAGAAGGAGGTTGGGGTTGAGTAGGTTGGGGGATTTGGGCTAATATTGTGGCAGGGAGTTGGGTGAGGGTGGTTTGGATGGTGGCCATTTGGTGGGTAAGAGTGGCAAGGGTTTCATCGATAGATGAAGTGGATAGAGGTGGGGTTTGTTGAGGGATTTGGGAGATGATGGAGGTTGGTAGGTTGTTAAGGTGTTGGAGAATGGTATGTAGTTGGGTGATGATGTAAGTAAGGTTCTCATCGACCTCAGTTGCTTGGGCCGTGAGGGTGGCAATGGAGTGGATGAGTATTTTGTTTCTTTGGGTGGGAAGGGAGGATGCAGTGTTATGGTGTTGGGTGATGGTTTGTTGGAGCATTTGGAGACGTGTGGTATTGTCTCGGGTTTGGGTTTCAATTTGGGAGAGGTGGCGTTGTAGGATTGCAAGGGATTGTTGAAGGTCAGTGGTATCGGTTGAGGGTGGGTTGTCAACAATCCCTTGAATGATGAGTTTAAGGTCTTCCAAGGACCGCATCACTGAATCGACAAAGGCTTGGAACTCGGACTTTGTGACCAGGTCTACAATTGGGGTCACCCCTGCATCAACGGATGTTGCAGGTTGGGCCTCTGCTTCGGAGGCGCCTTCTTGGCCTTGTGAGATTGTGGGCCTAGAAGGACTTCCATCATGTCCTTGATAGCCCTCAAGAGAGGGGCTATCCCGTGATGTTGTGACATCAGCTTCCTCTTCCTCGGCTTCAGAGGTCGGGTAAGTGAAGTGAATGTGTGTCCCCTTTGGTAGATCAAATATCGAAGGGGGATGTGCATGAAAGGAAGATCGCTCTGAATGATCTTGGGGTTGTTCAATGTCAGAAGCAACACATGCTTCTGTGTGTGTGATTGGTTGTGTCGAGCCCTGAGGTGAAGGGGCTCATATATCTTCATCACCTCTCTGTTAGGGGAGGGGTGACAAAAAATGGGGTTCCTCAGCTAACTCATCTCCAGAGGCCCGAAGAATGGCCTCTGGATGGTTGGCTGGGGTTGGGATTGGACTGGGTCGTCCTTGTTCAATACCCCTGTGGCTTTGATCGCTAGGGGTAGATGATGTGGTTGCCCTTTGGGTAGTGGGTGGAGGAATAGTATGAGTAGGGCCGGGGGAGGCACGATGAGTAGCATCTCATCACCATCATCATCTTCATCATCCGATGAAGATGTCTCATGCGCTCCTCGCTTGGTTCGGGGGACGACTTTAATCGCTCTGGGGTAGCTGCCCTCGGTTCCTGGGACAGCATAGAGCGTTCATAGGTCTGGCGTATCTCAGATGTCGATGGAATGACATTGAGCATAGCCCTGGAGAGTGGGCGGTTGATGGTGTAACCCTCCTTCGTGAGGGTTGGTCGATGGGCGTGCATCTTGTAGACTAGAGTGAAAGGCTCCTCAGCCAGTAGTCCATGTTTCCTCATTGCGTCCCCAATGAAGAGGGTGAGGAAATGAGGGAAGAGAACCGCAGATAGAGGCTTGCCAGCGGCTTGGAGTTTGCATTTCTTGACCACTGCCGAATGAATCTCATTGTAGATGAGAAAGGCATAGTCAAGGTTCAGGTTGAAGAACAACCCATACATGATTGTCATCATGTTGATGTTCCCTTGGTCCAATGACCCCAGTTTGCATGTGAGAGCCCTGTTGAGGATGGAGAAAAAAATGTTCCACATCGGCGGAGGAATTGTTGTTTGAACTGTGAGATGTTGCGTAGGTCACGATTGTAACCTAGCATTTTAACGAAGCGGAAGATGTCGTCGGTGGTGGGTGGTTCGTCGTATTGGACAATTCCATGTTCCCGTCGAAGGGGAATGCACAGAACTCGAGAAACTTTAGCCCGTGATATTTTGAGCGAGCATATCATATCGTTTGGGGAATCCATGTCCCCCATTATTCCTGGCTTTCTGGGTCAAACTCATATGTTTGCCAATATTGATGGACGTACTTTAGTGGTACGCTGGTGTTAGCAAGAGTTAGGGCAGGAAGGAGAATACAGTTCTTGAAGAACTCAATCATGACTGCAAATCGATCGTCGAACAGTGTGTTGCGAAGTTCAATAGCGTGGCTATTTGGCTTCATGGGTAAGAACACGATAGCGCGGCTGTCTGCACCGGTGGATTGGACTCTGCTGTTATTGTTGTTCGATTCATGGAAGGCGGAGGAGGCCATTGTTAAGGAAGTTGCAGGTTTTTGTTCGTCAAAATCTAGTTGCTGGTTTTGGTAATCGTAAAGAGGTAATGAGGGTAGAAGAAAGGTATATATAGGTGGAGAGATGGTGGGATGGAGGTGGGAG
>NW_020200781.1:77919-81130 GCF_001531365.2 Cynara cardunculus var. scolymus
TCATGGAACCAGAGGTGTTCTGGTTGACCATGACACATTGGGTGGGGAACCAGAGGGGCTCTGGTTGAACATTAATGAAGGAATTCATTGATGAATTGTTGGATTGCATGATTGATAGGCCTTGGATGACTAACCAGAGGCCCTAGAAAAGCATTGACAATCCATTTTGTAGAACCAGAGGAGTTCTAGTTAAATTTATATTTAGCATTTAGGTGGCCAGAGGCTCTAGTAAGTAGAACCAGAGGCTCTAGATGGAAAATGCATATGGTTTGAAGATGAAATAGGTGCTCCCCCTTGAATGATGCGTGAAGAATGGTTTTGAGGTTTACAAAAACTCACCCTCAAACAAATAATAATGAAGAATTAGTGGACCAGAGGCTCTGGTCTATACAACCAGAGGCTCTGGTTGTGAAGAATGATGAAATTAAGATATGCAATGTRGYTAAGTATGCGAGTGAAGAGGTATATGGATGGGTCTTTGAGACCAGAGTGGCTCTGGTTCCAAAGACAATGAATCCAGAGGCTCTGGTCTTTAGAACCAGAGGCTCTGGTTGCAAAGACAAGGAAAAAGATGGATGAGAGAATGGTTAAGGGTATGGGAGAGAGTATAGAGGCTCTGGTCCTAAAGACGATGAAATGAAGTATGAAAATATGATTAAGTCCATGTGAAGTGAGAAGAGGGAGACTCTTTAGGTCCAGAAAGGCTTTGGTTGCAAAGAGTAGGAATCCAGAGGCTCTGGCCTTTAGAACCAGAGACTCTGGTTGATGTAGAGATGATAGGTTTGATGAAAGAAGGGTGTAGTGTATGTCAAGTTATAGATGGAAACTTGATATCGCTGGTTTCAAAGGATTTGGAAACCAGAGGCTCTGGTCTTTAGAACCAGAGGCTCTGGTTGAGAAGGTAATACTTAGTGGAGAAAACTAAGTATTTGCTTTGGACCAGAGGGGCTCTGGTTCCAAAGGCGATGAAGATTGTTTGCCAAATATTAATCGAAGTGATTCTAAAAAGGGCAGAGGCTCTGGTTTAGGATACTTGAAGTTTATGGCAAATCTTTTATATATCACTTATAGGCATAACCATGAGATATTGAAGATCTCTAATTTAAATATATAAATATATATATATATATATATATTGCTCTTAAGTGGTGAGATTCAGCATACCCATCTTGCTGACTAGAAATAAAAATCTTTTCTCATCAAGAGCTTTGTGAAAATGTCAGCAAGTCGAATCTCAGTGGGAAGAAAATACATTTCTATATTCCCTTTTTCAAAATTGTCTTTCAAAAAATGGTACCTTACATCGATGTGCCTGGTCTTGGAATGTTGCACTGGGTTTGTAGAGATTGCTATGGCACTCTTGGAGTCACAGAGGATTGGGACTTTGTCATAATGGAAACCATAGTGCTTGAGCTGAGTCTTCATCCAGAGAACTTGTGAACAACAACTAGCAGCAACAACATACTCTGCTTCTACTGTCGATGTTGAGACACAATTTTGTTTTATGGATGTCCAACTTACCAACTTGTCCCCCAAGAGTTGACAGCTTCCAGACGTGCTCTTTCTATCAAGTTTGCAACCTGCATGATCTGCATCTGTGTAGGCTATTAGATCAAAGCCAGAGTTCTTTGGATACCATAGACCCAATGATGGAGTTCCCTTGAGGTATCTAAAGATCCTCTTGACTGCAGAGAGATGTGATTCTTTAGAATTTGATTGATATCTTGCACAAAGACATGTAGCAAACATAATATCTGGTATACTAGCAGTTAGATACAGGAGTGATCCAATCATGCCTCTGTAGGTTGTTACATCCACAGGTTTGCCTGATGGATCAACAAATAACTTAGCGCCTGTAGCCATAGGTGTTCTCATCGATGATGAATTTGAGAGAGAGTATTTCTTCAGAAGGTCAGTCACATACTTGGACTGATTAATGAAAATCCCTTCTGAGGTTTGTTTTATTTGAAGATCGAGGAAGAAACTAAGTTCTCCCATCATGCTCATCTCAAATTTGCTTTTCATCAAGTCTGAGAATTAGTCGCAATGTTTTGCATTTGTAGAACCAAATATGATGTCATCCACATATATTTGAACGAGTAAGATATCGCTTTTGTGCTTTTTGAGAAAGAGGGTTGTATYGATTRWACCTTTTTCGAATCCATTATTGATGAGAAAGGTAGATAGAGTTTCATACCAGGCCCTGGGTGCTTGCTTCAGCCCATAGAGGGTTTTATCCAGAAAATAGACGTAGTCTGGATGTTTTGGATCTTCGAACCCAGGAGGCTGCTGCACGTAGACTTCTTCTTGAAGTTTTCCATTGAGGAAGGTAGACTTGATAGACCTTAAAGCCTTTGTGAGCTGCGTAGGCTAGGAACATTCTGATGGCTTCAAGTCTTGCAACGGGAGCGAATGTCTCATCATAATCAATCCCTTCTTCCTGGCGGTAGCTTTTTACAACAAGTTTGGCTTTGTTCCTTATTACGATGCCATCTTCGTCCTTCTTGTTTCGGAAGACCCATTTGGTTCCTATGGCCGTCTTTCCTTTGGGTAGAGGCATATGGGACCATACTTTGTTTCTTTCAAACTGGAGTAATTCTTCTTGCATCACGTCTATCTAGTTTGGCTTTTGAAATCTTCTTTGGTTCTATCATGCTCAGAAAGTTGGCGAAGAGACATTCATTTGCAGTGGCAGATCTCGTCTTGACACCAGAGGTTGGATCACCAATGATTTGGTGGTGTGGGTGATCTTTTGTCCACTTGGTGCTTGATTGGGGTTCTGGAGCAACAGAATGCAGTTCTTCATCGACTGATGGAACTGCTTGCTCCCCCTCGACGAGATCACCTCCCGAGTTAGACTCTGGATCTTGATCGTGATCTGAAGGAAGATGGTGAAGTAACATGAGTTTCAGTAAGTGATGTACCTTTAGCATTGGAGACTTCATGGTCTTCATCTGTTCTGGAGATAGATTTTGCATTTGGCTCATGTCTAGAGATTACTTCTTCATCGAAGATATCTTCAAATAATTGAGCTAACTCTGATTCATTGGGTTTGCCAAGTGATGAAACAGATGCTCTTCTTTGAAGTCTGAGTTCTGAACTGTTGTGTCCAGAAGTCATAGGTGTGGTATCATCAAATGACACATTGATGCTTTCAATGACGATGCTTGTTCTTTTGATGTAGACTCTGTAGGCTTTGGCGGTTTGAGAA
>NW_020200781.1:81881-83401 GCF_001531365.2 Cynara cardunculus var. scolymus
CCCTTGACCAACTTCTGTGTGACTAGTTTTCGTAGTGCATCAAAGTTGAGATATGAGAATTTCTGATGCCATAGCCAATTTTCATCGCTCTTATGAGATACAAGACAAAGGGTGTCTTGTCCCATGGAGGACTCAAAATCTTAAGATAGAGATTTCCTTCTTTCTTTGCCTAGATGATTGTGTGACCGGGCTTTGTTTCTATGATGCAGAAACCTTTGCGAAACCTGACTTCAAGACCCTTGTCGCAGAACTGACTTATGCTTAAAAGGTTGTGCTTCAATCTTTCGACATAAGCCACTTTGCTGATGGAGATGTTGCCTTTGATGGGAGTGCCATATCCCTTGATAATACCCTTGTGTTGTCTCCAAAAGTCACAGAGCCTCCAGATTTTTCGATGAAGGAGGTCAGCTGACTTATGTCACCAGTCATGTGCCTGAAGCAACCTGAGTCCATGTACCATGGTTGCACATGTTGGTCCTGCAARACAAATTAAGGGGATTTAGGTACCCATTTCATAATGGGTCCTCGTTTGTTAGTAGGGGATATCACACTCTTTTTATTACCCTTGGCCTTTGCAGGCTTAGGTATATTAGCATTTCCCTTGCCCTTGGGTTTGGGCTTTTTCACGTTTTCATTGATTCTGACTTTGTAGTGATAAACGTATTGGGAGAAGGGACAGTGATGTGTCAACATGTGATTTCTCAGGTTTTGTAAAAGACTTAAACATTGACAACGATGATGCTTTGGATTTGTATGTCTAACATTCTTTTTATTCGATGGAAACAAAGAACTAAATCTAGGTGTAAATCCTGTCCTAGCATTGGTTTTTTTTACAAACTTCCTATCTATTTCAGATTTTTTATTTGAAGAGGTCTTTGGCTTTACTTCTTTTCTCCTGAGGAAGGTCTGCTTTTCTTCAGCTGGATGAGAATAAAAAGTGCTGGTTAGTTTTCTCAAAGGTAGGCCACTTCTGTTTTTGCTCACGAGTAAAGTTGATGAACTTGAAAGATGTACTAGGGCCTTGTGAGTTATCTTTGGCAGATTTGCTATTTTTCAGTTTTCCCTTTCTTTTGTCTGAAGATTTCATCGATGAAGGAATACTAGATTTCATCGAGGGTTTTAGGTTTTGAGGCTTTTTACTCTCAATGATCTATGGTGATTCACAAATTATCTCTTCTTCGGATTCAGAATCGAGAAAGTCTCTTGCTGATTTCTCAAAATCAAAATTAGCATGGATTGAAGTGGAAGATGTGGGTTCAGAGGTTGATGCTTCAGAGTGATCTGCTTGAGGTTTCATCAACTCTGACTTTGATGAACTTTCAATTTTACTTGAATGGTTCATCGATTCATAAGCTGATGTTTCCTCATTAGAATTATCTTTTTCATCAACGGTACTTGCTGATGGAGTGAAATTGACAATCAGAGATTTTGGTTTAACCATAGGGTTTCCATCGGTTTTTGATTTAGAGGTGTCATTTCTTTCATCAAAATTCTTACTTGTACTGTTCTCGTATACCACA
>NW_020200781.1:83786-85744 GCF_001531365.2 Cynara cardunculus var. scolymus
TTGGGCATCTTTGTACTTCTTCATCAGAAGTTCATTGGTTTGAAGCTTCTGGTGAAGAATTTGCTGCTCTTTTTGAAAGAAATCTATAAGAGCAACTGAGTTTAGTCTCTCTGCCTCGGATTCCTTTAAGGCCTTAGTTTTCTTTTCTAGGTCCTTAGTTATTCGTTTGTTTAATTCCAGAAGTTTATGTTCCTCTGATTTCTTAAGAGTGCTGATGCGAGTCTTTTCCTTAACAAGTTCGGCTTTTTCTTCGGTTAGAAGGTCAGTCTCTCTTTTGTAGAAACTTGCTTCTTTTTCCGCTTTTATCCTTTTGGATTTTTCAAAATTTAATTTCTCTTTTAATTTAAAGAAATCTTTTGAAAGTTTTATAACCCTTAACTCTAGCTTAGATGGAGCAGAGTTGGTTTTATTTAAAGTAGACTCACATACCTGATCATCAAAGTCGGAGGCAGATTCTGCTTTGGACGTGGCCATCAGACAGATGAGTGCTTTGTCTTCATCATCTGATGAAGAATCAGACACCCAATTTTCTTTTCCGGCCATCAGGCTTCGCTCTCTAGGATTATACTTGTATTTGTTCTTGTAATAGTCAACATCCTTTACCAATCGTCCTCTGCATTCTTTGGAAAAATGACCGAGTTTTCCACACCTGAAGCATCGGAGGTCATTTTTCCTTTCATCCCTGTCCTCTTTCCTCTCGTCTCTTCTGTCTTCTCTTCTTTCTTCCCTCTCTTCTCTTTCATCTCTTCTATCTTCCCTCTGATGAAATTTGGATGGCTTCTTTTCATAGGATGACTGACATCTTTCCCTCTTGAACTAGGGTTTCTTGATGAACTTTTTCTGGAACTGCTTTGTAATCAAGGCCAAAGATTTGGCAAAAGCTTTAATTTCATCATCTRATTCAGAAGTTTCTTCTTCAKATTCTGATTCTACCACCAATGCTTTCTTGCCTTTCTTCTGGTGTTCTCTGGTAGGGGTCCTTGATATTTCCTTTTCATTGGCAGCAAGAGAGAGAGGTCCACCGATGGATACCTTCTTTTTCATCATGTCGTTCTCTTGTGCTGCAAGCATTCCATACAGATCATGAAGTGACCAGCCGTCTAGGTCCTGGTTTGCTTGAAGAGACATAGACAGCTGAGTCCATTCATCGCCAAGACTTTTTAGGAATAAAACATTGTTTTGTTCCTTAGAAATGGAGATATCGTTTCGACGACATTGATTGTTCAATGTGTTGAAACGATCGTATGTCTTCTGTATCTGTTCATCAGGAAGGGCCTTGAAATTAGTGTATTCGTTGAGACATTGTGCTCTACGGTTTTTCTTCGTTTTGCCCCTCCTTCCAGTTGGCTTGACAATTCATCCCATAGTTCTTTGGCTGTGGAACATGCATCGAGGGATTGGAAGATTTCATTGGGTATGGCCATGATTATCAATCGTTTGGCCTTCTTGTCTGTCTCTACCCTTTCTATGTCGTCTTCATCCAAATTCTTCTCATCCTTGGGCATATAGTAGGTAGGAATATCCGCTGTGGTGTTTGTTCCTGGAACTCTTGGAACAAGAGTTTGTGGAATGTAAGGACCCTCCATTACGGATCGCAGGAGGTTCCTGTCCATTCCTTCCACGAAATTCACCATTCTTATCTTCCATTGCGGGTACTCTTCTCGTTGAAGAGTATGAGGCTTGGTGAGGGAACCAACACTGTATGCAGAATTCCAGTTGTCCATTGAGAATTTTTAAGAAGAGAGATTTTACGTTTTGATGAGAGAAACGAAAATTGAGAGATTTTGGATGATCRTTTTGATTGGAAAAACAATCAATTGGCTCTGATACCAATTGTTGATCCCAGATCTCTCAATAACACTAATAATCTAGTTAAGAATAACCAAATTATAGTGTTTTAATGGAGAAAGTGATGAACCCTCAAGAATGAATTATAAACAATAAAGAACAGTCTTGAG
>NW_020200781.1:85869-107997 GCF_001531365.2 Cynara cardunculus var. scolymus
GAGACTTTTTAGCTAATCTTCTATTAACAGATAATGTTTATCTAAATTGTTGATAAACTTTAATATTAAGATAAACTTGAAGTGTAGCTGTCGACTTGTCATCTCCAGCTGTCTTCCATGGTATGATGAATCATCCTTATCTTTAAATCTTCATCGTATGCCTCTGGATGAATTGTTGAATAATTCTCTTAAGTGTTTTTGACCAGAAGGGCGATGAAGATGCTATTTCCATCGCATCCCTGGTCGTCCATCGGCCCTCTGGTTGTTGTCCTGACTTGGCCAATTCTGCCTTGATGTCTTCATCGGTCTTCTGGTTCTTCATCACTTATTGTTTTTCATTACTTTTTCACTTTATGAATTATGGGACTTAACAGTTTCATTTCATCACGGGGACTTAGCACATACTCTATCTACTTCTCACTTGGAGTCACGTCAAAGTGTCTATGGTTATTGATGTCCAAATGGGACTTGAAGATAATCAGAGAATCATCAATTTGAAGAGACCTGATCAGGAGCTAGAAGACATTGAAGCTTAGTTCTACTTGATTCTTGAACAACCGGAGTTCAGGATGATATATGATGCTGAGGGTCGGATAAAGAAGTACATGAGATTCAGTGAGTTGAACAAATTTTCTGATGGTACTATTCGTATGGTGAGACGGGCACTGGAAACGATGATAGTTAATAATGATAAAGCTACAGAGTTGGAGAGGATGAGTCCGAAGGAAAGGTACTTGTTGATTAATGCCTTGAATTTGCTTGAAGAAAAATTGCAATATCGAAATGCACTGAGGAGGCTGGAGAAACTGCTCGGACTCAGAAAGACCAAATTTACAAGAGTTCGAACTTGAATCCCAAGGGGGAGATTGTTGGGTTCAAGATTGTGCGTTAAAGTTGTATTCAAGTTCTCCCTTTTATAATGCTTTGTAATAGTTAGCTTTTAATGTTTTCCTTAGTATAAATAGTGATTAGCTTCTTAATTGTCATTAGTTCAGCAATTAATCAGATTAGACCTATAATTGTGATAAGATTTTCTCTCAAGAAATCTATTGAAGATTTGGTGACAATTTCTCTCTAAATTCAGCTTGTTCTTATTTCTTGAAGATTTGATTCAGATTTTGTATGATTTGGGAATTATAGAGGATGAGGCTTCAGCTGTAGATTCTTCGGCAATAAGGACAATTCTGTAGGCTTCAACTGTGAAATCTTTATCACACAGCTGAATAATGCTGAGTAAGTTGTGCTTCAGTCCTTCAACATATGCAACGTGCCTAAAAGTGGTTGAACCATTGGTCAATACACCAAAACCTTAGGTATATTCTTTTCCGTTTCCTCCAAAGGTCAATGAAGGGCCTCTTTTTTTCTTGTAGTCGATGAGTAGGGATTTGTCTCCGGTCATATGTCTTGAGCATCCACTATCGAGATACCAATTTCCTTTGACTTCCTACACAATGGAACAATTTAAAAATGCTTTGGTACCCATTCTATTTGGGTCCAACAATGTTAGAGCCAACAACTATTGAAATAGAAGAACTAGTGTCAGAATAAGGCTTCACTGAACCTGAAGAGAACGTTTCATTGAGACTAGGAACAACCTATGACGCTAATGTAAATGGAGTCAGTAGATATCTTCACTGAGAATGATGAAGCGGCTTCAGTGGTAGAAAGAACAACAACACCTGACGTTGAAGACTTAGTGTTAGTAGTTGTCTTCACTGAGCCTGAAGAGGAGGCTCCAATGGATTTCTTCACCTTAGTTGTTTTAATTAGTGGTAGATTTCGCCTTGCTAGATTTCTCAGCCTTAGCTACTTTCTTGCCCTTGGCAGGGGGACCAGCCTTGGCGGCAGAAGGACACTTACGGGCAATGTCTATAGTTTCACCACAATGTCTATACTTCCTATAGCTGAAGCTAGCTTTAGGGGCAGGAAGTACCGGAGAAGACGAGGGAAAAGCTCCAAGGATTCCCTTCTCATTAGTTCTATGAGGATTTGGAGTCCTTAGGTGAAGCATTCACCTTGAGCTTGGACTTAGATTTTTTAGAAGATTCAGATATC
The DNA here is from genome assembly GCF_001531365.2 of Cynara cardunculus var. scolymus. Taxonomy (NCBI): domain Eukaryota; kingdom Viridiplantae; phylum Streptophyta; class Magnoliopsida; order Asterales; family Asteraceae; genus Cynara; species Cynara cardunculus. The sequence goes on from NW_020200781.1 coordinate 87,925, forward strand.
TTGGTCCCTGAAGAAGGAGAAGGTGTTCAAGATGTAGGAATTGATTTAGATCTATGTGACTTGTTAGCCTTCTTAAGTAGAGGTGTTGTGATAATGGATTTACCTTTGTCTTTGCAACCTGAACTCGATGGAGTTCCATCTAGATGACTTTCAGCAAGAGAAGATTGAGAGGAAGAAGTGTTAGGAATAGAAGAGATAAAGGTACCAAACTTGAGTATGGACCTGTCTTTGACACTGTCCTCCTGATCATAGAAGAAGCCTAGACCAATCGTTATCTTGGCAGGGATCTGAGCGTTAATCATCTAAGAGGCTTTGACAGAGGCTTTGCACCATCCTTCAATGCTAGTTTTTTCAGCCCTGAGTTTAGCATTTGCTTGCTCACGCTCAGTGATAGCCTGTTCAACTTCAATAGTGATGGTTTGTTTTACAATGACCTGATCTTTAAGATCTTCTTCGATCTTTATCAATTCTTTGATCTTGGAATGACAAATCTTAAACTGTTCTTTAAGATCAAGATTAAGCATTTATGCTTTATATTTTCCAGTCAGGGCATTGTAAAGGTCAATCGTCAACGTATCTAACACTGATAGACTAGAAGAGGAAGAAGAAGAGGGTTCATTCCGGAGACATACCAGAGCATAAGAGGATGATGAGGGATCATGGGAAGTTGACGTCTCAGAAGTTTCTTCCTTGACAACCTTGACCATTAAGATAAGATAGGTCGTGTCTTCCTCATCAGATGAATCAGCCCAGTCATGCTCTTCAACGATAAGACCTTAGGCCTTTTGCTGGGAACTCTTCATCTTCTTATACTTCTTCTTGAGCTTCAGGTATTTATCATCTTTAGCTCTAAAGAAGGAAGGGGATTTTGAAGATGGCATCACAGCCTTCTTTGACCTGCATGCACATGCAAAGTGACCTTTACGATGACAATTGTAGCAGACCGCTGAAGCCTTGTCAACAGTATTTGACTTTGGTTTTTCCTTAATGGTTAGCGTGGTAGATCTGCGAAAATTACTTTTCTAGGCGAATCTTCTAAAATACTTAGTTAAAAGCGCCAGTGATTTATCAAAGTCTGCATGGTCAGACTCTAACAGATCCTCAAAGTTAGTGGAATCTAACTCAGTTATAGTAACAGGAGGAAGAAGTGAAGATAAAGAAGATGGGAGTTCAACTGAAGAATCTTCAGAGATCAAAGCTAACAGAGAGCTTTTCATGTCTCTGAAATCCTTGATTAGATTCCTCTTCAGTTGTCGAGACTGCTCATGATTGAGCAGTTTCCCATATAAGGTGCTAAGAGAGAGAGAGGACATGTCGTTGGACATCTTGAGACACATAGAATAGGTATCCCAAGATTTCAATAAACATTCCAGAAACTTTGTTAAAGTTTCAGAGTTGGAATATACTCTGCCAACTGTCATTAAATCAATAAGAAGACAATTAAACCTTTGATGTACTTCAGACGATGTCTCAGTCTTTCCACAAAGAAAGCTTTTATATTGTCTTATAAGTTTATCTTCCTTGATTCTTGTACCTGAGAGGTACCTTCATATTGAACACAGAGAGTGTCCCACATGGACTTCGTGGTCCTAAGCTTCATCACAGAGTGATAGACCTCGTTAGGAAGAGACATGGCTATTGTACATCTCGCTCGAGTATCTATAGCCACATTCTTCTTCTCTTCATCATTCCATTGATGAGGGAGCTTAGGAATCTGCCGTTCAGGAATCGCGACAGTCGTAGCTGTTTCAGGAACAAACGGAGATATAACATATGGAACATATGGTCCATTTTCTATATAGTGTGGAATTTCAGGATCCACACCTTCCAGAAGAGGGACATCCGATTCTTCTAAAGACTAAAGTTGTCTCTGATAAACCGGGGAGGTTTGGCAAGGGAGCCATGGTCGTGAAAGTTTGTGCTTGTGTCTTGCAAAGGAATTTGAAAATAGTAAATTATTTAGAGAAATAGAGATAATAAAATGCAGAAAAACAACTAAACAAGAAGAGAAAAAAACACTTCTCTGATACCCCTTGTTGGTCTTAGTTGGGTCTACAAGAGTTTTATAGAAACAGTTTGTAGAGGGGGGGGGGTGAATACAAACACAGAGAACTTTCAAATTTAAAATTATATATTGATAAAAGAAAGATCAATATAGATATTTTACAAGATTGTATACAAAAATAGAGAAGGTAAAGATAACCTATCTAAAACAATTTAAGTTTACACACACATATTCTTAGCAAAGAGAAAAGATTTACTGAAATATAAAAAAGAAAATACGTTCTTCTTGGGTAAGAACTTTTAGAATACTTGAGAGGGATTCTAACTTGCTTGAAGATAAGCGTAAGTGTTCTTAGATGTGTGTGCGATCTCTTATGTGTATGCACGTAGTAGTCTTCATGGAGAGAACACTCATCTATTTATACCCATTGCATTAAATGCACATTTAATGGACTGCAGTAGGATTTGAACACACGTCAAGCTTTTAAGGAAAAGCTTGTCCTTTGCTATAGTGAATAGTACAAAAGCCTATTCATGAGCAAACATCATTTCATGTAGTTGGTGGGTAATAGAGTCAACTAGTCGGCTCTATACCGTACTATACTCTACAAAGGGTATGGGGTTGTCCTCTATGTGTAGAAGGACACGACAAAAACAGTCTTTCACAACAAGCTTCATTTGATAACTGAATGCTGGAATAACACTTAAGGTCTCTTCAGCATTCGCTGAGGCGTGGGCAGTCTTCACACCAATGTTGACCAGGTTGTAATAACCGAATGCCACTTCAGATCACGAACGCGCTAGTCTCTAATAGTCAGTTTTAGTCTTCGACTTTTGCTGAAGGTTCTTTGGTGTGAGTTTTGTCTTCTTGAAGTATTGTTGTCGCTGTAGGATTTACAGTACATATTTCAGCGATCACTGAACAGACTCAGTGATGATCGATGGAACTAAAAGACAGAAACATAATACTTCGTAATAGGTAAAAGGGATTATCATCAAATCGATGAGAGAGAGAATCAACACAATGTTCAATGCTACTCTGGACGCTTGATCATGTCCACCAGTCTTGCCTCCCATCCATTCGATGAAATAGGAAAACAAAAACTACCAAACCACAGACATGCGGTTCTTCTCAATTTTTGAAAGCGACTTGAGGAGATCGCTGGAATCCTTCTTTGTTGGCCAGGCATAGCCAATATCATCCAATCAAGAGATGATATCTTCAATGGAAGGTTCAGTGGCATAAGGACCCTTTGGAAGACGGAGGGCAGTCCTTATCGTGGCAACGTCAAAACTGACAGTCATTCTGTTGAAGGTGAACGAGATTTTCTCCACCCGGTGACAATTCTTATTAGTATTGTGAACGACTTCAGTAGTGAGCCAGAACTGTTGAAGAACTTCCTTCACCGTGATTGGTTCATGGGAGATAGCGAAGGAGATAGGGGAGTTCCTGAGAAAAGTAGCATCTTCCTTGTAGTAGGACTCGTTGGCTGGAATGTCTAACAAAGCCACATAATTATTTGGCTTGAAAGACACATCGTTAATCGAAAAGTTCACATTCTTGGTAGACATTTATGTTAATGTAAGAAATAAGAAATAACGAATTTGTTGGTAATCCAAGATATAGTTGTGAGCTATTAAGTTCTGAAACAATAAAACTTCTTTTGAAAAATCCACAAAGAAAATATTAGGGTTTTTCAAGATGAATAAGTGTAAAGAAGACTTAGATTATAACCAAGTAGAAGAATGTGTTAACAATCTTTATGTTGGTCATTTAAGAGAACAAGATCTTAAGTAACCGAACATTAGTTTCTTAGAAGAAGAAGAATAGATCAAGTACAAATGAAAGATATCAACCTGTGAGACTTTGAAGAAAAAGGTTGAAAGGTTTGAGAGTTCTTTAGTTCTTGCTTGCTAATAATTTTTAGGCAGAGGTTCGACAAAAGTAATTGAAAGCATAAGGCAAAAATGAGAGGATAAGTCTCATATTTACAGGTAGGAGGACAGAGAAATGGAATTAAGAGAGAGGAAAATACGAATTTTAAAGTTGTGCAATGATGAATAAAGTTGCACGTTCTCATCCATGATTGGATGAAATTTTGAGGGGTCGCGTGTGTCAAAACGGTATGCGCGTCTAAAAAAATCGTATCCTTTAAATAAAAATGTCGTCAGTGATAAGAAAAATTACAGAAGAGAAGTAAATCTTTTAAAACATTGATCCATGAAAGAGAAAAGCTTCAGTAATGGGTTTGTTATAGGAAAGGAAAATATCATAGATAGATATATTTCCATAAAAGGTTCAGCGATAGAAGAAAGACTGAAACTATCTTTAAAAAATTTTTGAATCACTAAATAAGGAAGGATTCAGTGATCATTTTTGTTTTAAGATAAGACAAGTATATCATAGAGAGATATACTTGCTTTAAAAAGTTCAGCGATAGAAAGAATCACTGAAACAATCTTTTTAAACGTTTTGATCACTAATGATGAAAAGATTTACTGATAGTTTTAAGATTTGAAAAGAGAATAAGTATACATACCTTAGAGAGAAGATATATTTACTCAAGAGTTCAGTGATATAATAAGAACAGTGAATCATTTCACTTATTGAGTAATGCGTATAGCTAAAAGAAATTAATCCTGAGCGTTTAGCATTCCAAGTTCGCTGATCAAGATGTTAAATCTTGTCTTATCAAGAGGCTTTGTAAAAAGGTCAGCGAGTTGGTAGTCAGTGGGAATAAAGTGAAGTTCAATATTACCATTCATAACATGATCTCTGATAAAATGATATCGGATCTCAATATGTTTGGTCTTGGAGTGAAGAACAGGGTTGTTTGCAATCACAATAGATAGGATTTTTAGAAAATTGAAGATCATAATCATTGAGCTGGTTTTTCATCCAAAGGACTTGGGCACAACAACTTCCAGCGGCAACTTATTCAGCTTCAGTAGCTGATGTGGACACAGAATTTTGCTTTTCACTCGTACAACTTACCAACTTTCCACCTAGAAGCTAACAGCCTCTAGTGGGGCTTTTCCTATCAATTTTGAGACATGCAATATCACTATCTTAATAACCTATTAGGTCAAAGCCTGAAGCCTTAGGGTACAAGAGACCCAAGTTAGGAGTTTCCTTCAGGTATCAGAATATGCGTTTTACAACAATCAAATGGGATTCCTTAGGTTCAGATCGATTTTGTGCACAAAGACAAGTAGAATACATGATATCTGGTCGACTTGTTGTGAGATACAACAGGGTGCCGATCATTCCTCTATAAATAGTTACGTTTATAGGCTTTCCGTTTGGATCCTTGCTGAGAGAAAAAAAAGGAGCCATTGGACTTTTCTTAGATGAGCTGTTAGATAGATCAAACTTTATCAACATATCTCAGACATACTTACTTTGGCTGATAAAGATACTTTTATCGGATTGCTTGATCTGGAGACCTAGAAAATAGATTAATTCTCCCATCATACTCGTATGATGTTCTTTCTTTATGCGACTAGCTAACTGAAAACACAAAGAGGGATTGGTGGAACCAAATGTAATATCATCGACATAAATTTGAACTCGAATGATATGACCTGTAACTTTTCTAAGAAATAAGGTATGGTCAATCTTTTCATGGAAAAATTTCTCAGATATGAGAAACGAGGAGAGAGTATCGTACCACGCATTAGGGGCCTATTTTAACCCGTAAAAGAGCTTTATGTAAATAATAAACATGGTTTGGATACTTAGGATCAAGAAACCCTTGAGGTTGCTCAACATAAACTTCCTCTTGGAGTTTTCTATCTCGGAAAGCACTCTCTACATCCATTTGGTAGACTTTAAAGTCTTCATGGGCAGTAAAGGCTAGGTAGAGTCGAATAGCTTTGAGTCTAGCCACTGGTGCGAAGGTTTCATCATAATCGATTCCTTTTACTTGTCTATAACACTGAGCAACAAGACGAGCCTTCTTACAGGTTACCACACCTTGTTCATCTAACTAATTATGATAAACCCATTTGGTGCCTATCACTGTTTTGTCAGATGGACGTGGGACAAGGTACTAGACTTTGTTCCTATCAAACTCAATGAGCTCCTCTTGCATGGCAATGACCCAGCTAGGGTCTGAGATAGCATCATTGATTTTCTTGGGTTCAACTAAAGAAAGGAAGTTGACAAAAAGATAGATATTACCTAGACCACATCGAGTCTGAATGCCTGCACTTGGATGTCTAGAAATTTGATGAATAAGATGGTCTTTTGTCCATCGTTGAGCTAGTAGAGGATTGTCATCTGAGTATTGATGTTCAAGAACAGAAGATGAGGCTTCTGTTGTAGATTCTTTAGCATTGGGTAGAATTGCTAAAAGAGCCTCAGATTCAGCGACTGATAGAGGTTCAGATGCTGAAGGCATTTCATTCACTAATTAGTCAGTGTTTGAAGTAGAAGGAGGAATGCAACTAATAGGCACCGCGACGATCTCTGAAAAAGATTCACTTCGGCTATTAGCTGCAACTGGAATGATAAGTGGATCATCAACTTCTAGAGTATCAGCATTGGGTTGATTGCTGAAGGAAGTTTCAGGTTGTCTAGCATGAGAGAACATCCATTTTTCTAGTTTTTTGTCATCATTAATGATGGGTTTAGAATTAGATCATTGAGATTCATCAAAGGTGGCTCATCAAAGTCTGCAAGATCAGACTCTTACAAATCCTCAGAGTTAGTGGAATCTAACTCCGTTAAAGAAATAGAAGAAGAAAGAGGAATAGAAGAAGAAGATGGGAGTTCAACTGAAGAATCTTTAGAGATCAAAGCTAACGAAAAGCTTTTCATATATTTGGAATCTTTAATGATATTCCTCTTCGGTTGTCGAGACTGCTCGTGATTGAGCAGTATCCCATAGAGAGAACTTTGAGAGAGGGAGGACATATCATTGGACATCTTGAGACACATAGAATATGTATCCCAGGATTTTGGTAAACATACCAAAAACTTCGTCAAAGTTTTGGAGTTGGAATATTCTCTGCCAACCGTCCTCAAATCAATAAGAAGACAATTAAATATTTGATGTACTTTAGACAATGTTTCATTCTTTCCACAGAGAAAGCTTCCATATCGTCTTACTAGATTAATCTTCCTCGATTCTTGTACTTGGGAAGTACCTTCATATTGAACACAAAGAGTGTCCCACAAAGACTTCGTGGTCCTAAGCTTTATCACAGAGTGATAGACTCGTTAGGAAGAGACATGGCTATTGTAGATCTCACTCGAGTATCTATAGCCACATTCTTCTTCTCTTCATCATTCGACTAATGAGGGAGTTTAGGAATCTGCCGTTCAAAACACACAATAAAATCAGAGTATGAGTGAAATCGTGACTGTGCAACTAGAAATCGTTTAACAAAATATTCAAGACGATAATGGGAGTGAAAAACGAACTTGAATAAGTCGGAAGCTTTATTAGATTTTTGAGTATGATACAAAAACTCTCAATCTAATAGTATTCTCACAAGAACTCTCTATTCTGGAGCGTTGTCTAATTTGGCACTTTCAGATAACTTGTAACCTGAGAAGGATGCCTCCTTTTATATGACTATGCTAAATAGAATTTCCTAGATTCTAGGCTTCAAACTCTGAATTCTTGTTCAGCGTCCTTAGCCTTTACATTGTAACACCCCCAATCCTTACATTGCATATAACACATATTTTATATAGAGAAATACATGTTTTCCCCCTACATAGGTCCTTGATACAAGAGTCTATAATGTAAAATACGCAACCCAAAAATTCCAAAAGTACATGCTCTTGCATCCTAGCATCTATGCTTCCAAAACAGCTAAGCACATAGGGAAGTAATTCACATAATGCTCTTTCCCTTATTATCATTAYCTGCACACATATTTTTGAAAACACRCAATGAKGGTTAGACATGAATGTCTAGTKAGGTTCCCTTTTATGTAATGCAGGGTGAAGATCAYCAAAACATTTATCAAAWAATCATTTCACAACATGCGGAATAAAATCAGATTCTGTTTTGGTCCATCGAGCCTCTGGTTCCAAACCACACTTGGAATATATTTCAATAACCAGGACCAGAGCCCCTCTGGTCTCTTTTCCAGAGCTTATGGTTCCTCGACTAGAGCCTCTGGTTGCACTAACCAGAGCTTCTGGTTCAACGTGTGAGCCAACCAGAGCCTCTCTGGTCTGTTTTTCATAAAAGGATTCTAAGTATAAAATCCTTTTCTCAAGAACAATCTTTTCCTTTCAATGATTTCCAAAACATAATATCCCATTTTAAATCCTCAAAACAAGATATCATTTCTAAAATTGTTTTAAAGAAGCAATCTCTTCTTTATCTTTTCCAAAACAGTTTTTAATACTCAAACATATAACAATAAGACCTTTAAATTATCAAATTAGTTTTTACCATCTTTTCTTCAAAACCAATATCAAAACCCAGCAGTTTATATAACCAAATATAAAGATTTTAGTCATCAAAAACTCACAGTGTATAATCAACAGTATTTATAAAACTCATAGTTTATAATCAACAGTAGAAAAAAAAAACTCACCTTATTAATCACAGTTTCTGCAGTTTTAAAACACACAACAAATCACAAGCTCTTCAAACAGCTTTGAACAAAAAATTTGTTCAAGAACACTTCTCATCGCCACAACACTCTTTTTCTCTTTCAACAGATTTTTTTCTTCAAATGAAATGATAAGATAGAATCTTATATTTTTATTTTCTTTAAATACTCTCACCATAGCCGTGGAGATTATTTTAATTATAAAACTCATAGGCGGTGAAAGCTTTAGCCAATAGGAATAATCTTGGGTGGTGGGTTTTTTTTATTATAAAATTCTTGGTTTCTTAACCATGAAGGTATAAGTTTTTGAATATAATAATGTTTCCACCATAATAACTTATCACAAATATGCACCACCTCATGTATGCTTCACACCACATGCATACATCTATAAATCATATATGTCATGCCATCTTTTCACATATATGCATGCACAATATCATGTTCACATATATAGTTCATGCATTTCTACTTAGATATGCATATTTCATGTAATCCACATAATAAACATGTATAAATTACCTTAACCTAGGTTGTCTCAAACCTGGTTATAACATACATTCCTTGGGAAGTGGAACGGATTGAGTCAATCGTAATAGATTCTGTTAGGATTCTTGCAGATAAGTCTGAATCAAATGCACAAACCACGTTAGTAGGAGACTCAGAGGCTCTACATGTACGATGCAGAGGCTCTGTGTCTTGATTGTTGCTCTATGTCAAGTACTTAAGCTTTTTGACGCTTAAGTCGTGATCTTCCTATGGGTTGAGCACGAGCTCTTTAGATGAGGCACTTAGCTCTTTGACTAAGAGCTCTGTCTCTTGGTCTCTTCTGCATAAGAGCTCTTGTTCCAGACTCCTTCAACAGACTAAGTCCTAAAACAACTAAAGTAAGAGACTTCTTACTTACACTTTTACAAGTTAGGATCTAACAAACAGTGAATAGTACATTTGTCTGTTCATAAGCAGACATCCTTTCGTGGAGTTGGTGGGCACTATAGTCGACTAGTCGCTTCCGTGCAGTACTACACTCTTGAAAGGGTATGGGTTGTCCTTTGTGTATGGAAGAACAAGACACAAATAATCGTGCATGGCAAGCTTCATTTGATCGCTGAATGCTAGAATAACACTGGAGGTCTCTTAAAGATTCACTAAGGCTTATGTAGTGTTCACACGTATGTTAGCCAGGTTGGAATCACTAAATACCGCTTCAGATCATGAACGCGCCAGTCACTAATCTTCAGTTTCAGTCTTCAACATTCACTGAAAGTTCTTTGGTGTGAGTTTTCTCTTCTTGAGGTATCGATGTCATTGTAGGATTACAATGCGTGTTTCAGCGATCAATGAACAGACTCAGTGATGATCACTGGAACTGAAAAGACATATCAATAATACTTTGAAAGATAAAAGGGATTATTATCAAATCAATGAGAGATATGATCAACAACAAGAAAAAGGAGGAGTATATTTTAGATGATGATGATCGTGGCTCCTGCTACTATGAATCGGCAACTGAGGTAAATCTAATTCTTTTAATGACTTTGAGAAATTAATGAATAACATGATGCTTAGAATTCAGGATTTTGAGGAAAAACTGAAAAAGGAGAAAAAGGTGTCTATTTCGTTGGAAATTGAACTGAAAAAGAATTATGATAGTATTTTGTGTATTTCTGAAACAGAGTGCTTAAAATCTAAGTTTTTTCACTTCCCTGGAAGATGAGAAAAGGATTCTTAAGGAAAAAAAATGATAGACTTCTAAACAAGATATTTTTATTAAAATAAAAGCTTGTGATTTCTGAAAGCAAAAGTAGTGAACATGCTCGTAAATATGAACCAATTTTTGAGCGAAGAGCTGATTTATATGATAAAATCAAGGATCTTTGAGTTAATTTTTTTTTTGGAAAGGAGGTTAGACAGATAAGAGCACTCATCTAAACAAGCAACTACGTTTTGAATATCATGAGTTGAATGAATGTTATAAGACGAGAGAGATTTCTCTTTCGACTGATTATTTTCGTAGTTATTCAGAAGTACTTTCTGAAAAATCCACTATTAACAAAACTTATATTCCAAGTTTAATTCTTCAATAGAAATTTTTAGAACTTGATAAATATTTTGAGAATCAAACAAAGTTATTTGATGAAGAAAGAAATCTGTTCTTAAAAAAAACTAAAGAACTTGAGGATGTTAAAGCTTCTTTAATCTCAACTTGTCACATTTCTCAATTTGAGGATATGGAAGTTGAAGAACAAATTTAGTTTTTGAACAAAATTAAATAGTTTGAGGAAGCAGATATATCTCGAGTTCAACAAATTTCTGAACCAATAGTAATTCTCTCTAAAAATGTTTCAACTGATTCATAAGCTTCTTCTTGGGAGGCTTTCGTTGGAAATTTTTTCAGTTCTTCAAAGACTTCAACATTAACAAATAATTTTCTAAAAAATATGACAGAAATGGATTTTGATAATCTAATGAATGCTTAGGTAAGTTTGGATGAAGAGACTGATTCATTTAATTTTTCTAAAAAAATCCAAGGATCCTATTTGTGTTGATGTTAGAGGAAATGGAAACGTAGTTGAAATTCCGGTTAAGATTTACACAGGTGGATCTTCTAAAACTATTTTTTAGAATGTTCCTGATACTACCTATTATTCTTCGTAAGATGTTCTCAGAAATAACAGAAATCGAGAAAGTTTTCAAAACAACATGTTAATCATTCTAACTCTTCTAATTATGCTATTTCTGATATTTTCGATCGTCATGTGAAAAATATTAAACAAGTCTGGCGAATTAAGAAGTCTTCTCAAGGAGTTGAGGTTGGAAAATCATTTGATTATGTTCCAAATGTTAAAGAAATTGATCAAGAAGTCTGTTCAATTTCTACGTATGGCACATTCAATAAAGCAATTGATCAAGTTGTCACAAGAAAAAGTTTGTTGATTTACATGTGGATTGAATGACTTTGTACTTAAATATAATGCTCGTAATCAATTTGTAACATATAGCATTCCATCTACTAATGTCAAAAGTTTTGCATAGAAAAAGAAAGGATCCATTGTTCAATAGGTTCTAAATTTGATGTTTCACCTAACCATAAAGGACCCATTCCAACGGGGACCTAAAACTGTGTAATCTTTTTTGTAGGTCGATCATGTTTTGTATTTAAACTCTGGATACTCTAAAAGACATGACTGGACAAAAAGAAATCCTATCCAATTATATAGAAAAATATGGTGGAACAATACGGTTCGAGAATGATAATTTTTCTCCTATAATGGATTATGGTGATGTTTTGTTGGTCCTCTCTCTCAATGATTTGATGATAATTCTTTTTATCTATCAAAGTGTACTATCTCTGTATTCAGCTTCAACAATCATCATTGAGTCTATTCAGTGATTGTAGAACATAATTCTCTCAGAGACAAGTATTATTCAAGAAGACAAAACTCACACCACAGAACCTTCGATATCGAAGATAAAGCTGAAGACAGAGACAAGTAAGTTTATGATCTGATGCGGTTTTCAGTGATAACAAGCCTGTCTACACAAATTTGAAATCTACTCAAGATTCAGTGAACACTGAAGAGACTTCAACATTATTCCAATGTTAGAATCAAATGAATCTTGTTGAACAAGATTAGTTTTTGTTTTGTCCTTCTACATACAAAGAAAAAACCCATACCTCTCAAAAGTAAAGTACTATACCTCAGTAGACTTCTGAATCTCGGTCCAAGCCAAGCTTCCTTGCCTTGAAGATCTTTTTACCCAAGAAGATACTCCTCCCTCTAACTTTCTATCTAAGAGAAAGACATCCATTGTAACAAGTGAAGAGCATAAGACTTCTTAATCTATTTCTTTTAGCAAGTCTTTTCTTTCTTGCTTTATGTAACTTTTTTGTATCTTTGTTTGTTTAGATAAGTTTTGTATCTTATCTTTTCTACAAACAACCTGGCAAATTACATATTAATCTTCTTTATCAATAAGAAGTTTTTAAAAGTGAAAGCTGTTGAGTTTGTATTCACCCCCATCTACAAACTGTTACCTATAACCTATTGTAGATCCGGATGGGACCAACAAGTGGTATCAGAGTAGTGTTTGCTATAGTGTTTTATTGAATTTTTATTATCTCTTCTTTCTAGATAATTTATTTACCTATCAAATGGATTTGCAAAACACGAGCACAAACGTTCACGACAATGGCTCTCTTGCCAAACCTCCCGGGTTCATCAGACACAACTTTAGTCTCTGGAAGAACCGGATGTCTCTTTTGTTAGAGGGTGTGGATCCTGAGATTCCATACTATAATGAAAACGGACCCTATGTTCCATTAGCATTTTCTCCAGCAGTTTCTACTACTGCTACAACTTCCACGATTCCTGATTGACAGATTCCAGAGCTCCCTTATCTATGGAGTGACGAAGACAAGAAAAAAATGGATTTAGATACTCGAGCAAGATCTATAATAACCATGTCTCTTCCTGACAAGTTTTATCACTCTGTGATGAAGCTAAAAATCTCGAAAACCATGTGGGATATTTTCTGTGTTCAATATGAAGGTACTTCTAAAGTACCGAAATCGAGGAAGATAAACTTAATAAGACAATATGAAAGTTTTCTCTATGGAAAATCTAAATCGTTGTCTGAAGTAGATCAACGCTTTAATTGTCTTCTTATTGATTTAAACAGTTGGAAGAGGATATTCCAACTCTGAGACCGTATCATGTTTCCTTGAATATTTGCCAGAATCATGGGATTATTATACCATTTGTCTTAAGATGTCTTAGGATATTGCTTAATCCTGAGCAATCTCGTCAGTTGAAGAAAAATCTTCTTAAAGACTCCAAAAAAATGAAAATCTCTCATTTACTTTGATCTCTGAATTGTCTTCAGCTGACCCTTCTATTTTTCTTTTTCTTCTTCTTCTTTTGCTATCACTGAGTTAGATCCTTCTAACTTTGAGGACTTAAAAGACGCTGATTTATCAGAGTTTGATGATGTGACACCCCAAACACCACATTTACATATAACACATATTTCATTACAAAGAAATACAGTTTACACCACATTAGTCCCACTAGTACAAAGATTCTTATATGTACAAATTCTACATATGAAATTTCCAAAATAAAATCCTGTACTAACACATGTATAACAACATGTATCTTCAAAATAAGAAATCTCATGCTGATCTTCAAAAGCGGATATCATATAAGGATAATAATTACATTTTCCCCTCCCCCTTAATATCCATTGACCCCGCAGTTCCTGCATTGCACATTTTTTAAACACAAAATGAGGGTTAGACCAGAAAGGTCTAGTGAGTAAATCCCTTCTTTGCATATGCAGGGTGATGAACACCAAAATCTGTTAAAATACCTTTTACATAAAAATAATTGCATTTCAGCAAAATAATACAGTTCAACAATATGATCAAAATAAGATCAACAGTTAACATCATCCCATAATTTAAATGTACCCTTCTCAAACCCAATGTTCAAATTAAACCCTTCAACTTATCGAGCCAGAGCCCCTCTGACTCAAAAGACCAGTGCCCCTCTGGTTCAATAAACCAGAGCCCCTCTCTAACTTACCAACCAGAAGCTCTGGTTCTACTAACCAGAGCCTCTATATCTGAGTGACATTAACCAACCAAAGGTCACCTGGACCAAATAAAACCTTAGGTCCAGAAGAACATAACATAATATAAAAAGACGAGTAAACTAGAATTAGAGCTCCTCTGACTCTTAATCTTTGTTTATAAATAATTTTGAAGAAAAGACAATTTTAAAGAATAACACATAAAATTTAAGATACAGAGCTTCTGTATGAATCATACAGAGCCTGTGATTTATAAAATTCCCAAAGTATTTAAAAAACACTTTCTACATAACCAAAGGTCCTCTAGTCCTTACTCAAAGACCAACCAGAGCCCCTTTGTTTGTATTAAAACATTAATAAAAAGTTTAGGCAATAAATGTCTTTGATGACAAACCATTTTTCCCTTCTCAATAACATATAAATATTATATCTAAGAAGAGCAATATCCCTAATTCATCAAGTCACAGAGAAATGATGATTTCGAGTTATTGTATCTAATTAGTGATAATAACAAGAGCTATAATAATATCCACATATGGCAATGCCTCTCTTATTCCAAGGTACACCTCTCCTTGATATGTCACCCTTATTCCTTCGTTAAAACAGAGTTAATTGCAAGAAAAGACATATGTCACCACGTCTAGAAGTACCCATCACCTAGTTCCAGGCTAGAACAGACAAATGTCACCACGTCTGGGGGAACTACTTCTTAAAACAAGTTTCATACCAAAACCGACTTACGTCACCATGCTTGGTAGAAACATTTTCAAAATACAGTTCCATACCAAAACAGACTTACGTCAATACGCTTGGTAGGAACATTTCCCAAAATACGGTTTCATACCAAAACAGACTTACGTCACCACGCTTGGTAGAAACATTTCCCAAAATACGGTTTCATACCAAAACAGAATTACGTCACCACGCTTGGTAGAAACATTTCCCAAAATAGAGTTCCATATCAAAATAGACTTACGTCACCACGCTTGGTAGAAACATTTCCCAAAATACAGTTCCATACAAAAATAGACTTACGTCACCACGCTTGGTAGGAATATTATCTTTTCACATTAAAAGATATAAGGTACCCCTTTTCACAATAACAAATTTAAACCCAAATAATTGTTAAATAGTGAAATAAACCCAAAATTCTACACACTTAAACAATTGAGTAGATAGTTGTATCCGGACAACAAATGTCCGGACAAGCTTGGTCGGACTCCCTATCCGGATGGCATGATAAAACATCACCAATCCGGACGACATGGTAAAACGACAACTATCCGGATGGCACTACAACCGGATGGAATGCATATCCGGACGAACCGGATGGAATGCGTATCCGGACGACACGATGACCGGATGGAACGCATATCCGGACGGTACTGCATCCGGATTTCAACGTCTCCGGACGACACTACGGCCAGACTAGGACGTTTCCGAACGACACTATGACCGGTCTAAAAACGTCCCCGGGTGGCACTATGACCAGATTAGTATTTCAACATTTCTACTAACACCTTATCCGCTTAACACTATGATCGGGCATCATCACTCAGGTCAATACAGTAACCTCAAATAAACCCAATCTTGTCAATATATCTTTAAGAACAATCAAAATTCAATATGCCAGTAATAGAATTCATACGTAGAATGTTTTAAAAGTTACTCACCTTTATGCAAATTTGAAGATGTAAGAAGATGAATCCTCAGCTTTAATTCCAAATATAAAAAGCAATAATATCCACCAGATTCTTTCTCTCAAAATTTTCTAAAAGATGCCAAAGAGCTTTTGCCTTTACCCACAACCTTATATTTATACCTTTCCCCATTTCAAAAGGCGGTCAAACCTTTCCCTATATATATATATATATATATATATATATATTCATACCTCATGCATGAAAATATATTCATGCACACACTTACACATATAATCATCTCATGCATATATTTAAATCATATGCATATGCACCCACATATTATACATATATTCCCATGCATGAAAATACACATACTCACATATTTAACTCATGTAAGCATGTATCCATGCAAATAATTAATCACATAATAAATACCTCGGGTGATAACCAGGACCCAGTTATCACATTATCCACCCCTTAAAAGAATTCCGTCTTGGACTTCCTTTAATAAAAAAGCCACGGATACTCGGTTCTCATTTCAGTATCCAACTCCCAGGTTGCCTCCGAACCCTTGTGATACCGCCACTGAATTTTTACCATACTGATATCTTTATTCCGCATAACCTTGGTTTTTCGATCCATTATTGTTTCTGGTGTTTCTACAAAATTCAGATTACTGTCTAGCCTGACTTCTGGTAGTGACAGTGTCAAATTTGGATCTGCCAAACACTTTCGCAAATTAGACACATGGAAAGTGTTATAAATTGCACTAAGCTCCTCTGGTAATTCCAACTGATACGCAACCATTCCAACTCGCTTGCAGATTGTGAATGGCCCCATATATATTGGACTGAGCATACCCCTTTTACTAAATCTGACTACCCCTTTCCATGGCGAGACTTTCTACATTACATGATCTCTCATAATGAATTCAATCGGCTTACGACGTTTGTCAGCATAACTCTTTTGACGGTCTTGAGCTATTTTAATCTTTCCCCTGATTTGTTCAATCTTGTCAGAAGTGAATTGAACAATTTCTGGTCCTGTTAACTGTCTTTCACCTACTTCATTCCAACACAATAGCGTTCTGCATTTAGGCCATACAAACATCATACGGCGCCGCCTGAATGGTGGAGTGAAAACTATTATTTTTGGCAAATTTACTTAATGGTAAATGATCTTCCCATGATCCCCCAAAATGTATGACACACCCTTAGCATATCTTCAAGAGTATGAATCGTTCTTTCATTTCGCCAGTCTGTCTGTGGATGATACGCCGTACTCAAACGAATATGAGAACCCAAAGCTTTTCGAAAACTTTCCCAGAACTTGGATGTAAACCGACTATCCCTGTCCCAGATGATAGACAACAAAACCCCATGTCTAGTTACAATCTCCTTAATATAAATCTTCGCTAACCTTTCTAACGGATAATTTTCTTTTATCGGAAAAAAGTATGCAGATTTCGATAGACGATCCACAATCACCCATATGGCATGATATCCCTTTGGAGTTCGAGGAAACTTGAAAATGAAATCCATCATGATATGATCCCATATCCACACAGGAATCTCTAAAGACCGAAGATTCCCATATGGTCTTTGATGCTCAGCTTTCACTTGCAGACATGTCAAGATCGTTCCACATACCTTGCTATGTCTTTCTTTAATCCAGGCCACCAATAAAATGGTTTTAAGTCTTTAAACATTTTATTGGTGCCAGGATGAATAGCATACCAGGATTTATGACTTTCGTTCAAAATAATTTCTCGGGTATTTCCGTAGCACGGTACCTATATTCTACCTTGAAAACACAGAAGAATTTTGTCATTCTTTTCCAAAGTAGGAATTAATTTACCCATCTGTTCACTTCTGAAGTTAACTTCTATGATAACTTCCCCCTAACATTTTGCAATCTCACTGTGAATATCTTGTTGATCCCAGATCTTTCAATAACACTGATAATCAAGTTAAGAATAACCAAATTAAAGTGTTTTGATGAACAAAGTGATGAACACTAAAGAATAAATTATGAACATTAAAGAACAATCTTGAGTGTCAAATGTTTCACTTTTATTAATAAGAAAAACGTAAAAGAGACATTTAGTACAATAGACCTAATCACCTATTTATACTAGTAAGCTAATTAGAAGATAACTATCTATTGAGACTTTTTAGCTAATCTTCTATTAACAGATAATGTTTATCTAAACTATGGATAAGCTTTAATATTAAGATAAACTTGAAGTGTAGCTGTCAACTTGTCATCTCCAACTGTCTTCCATGGTATGATGAATCAACCTTATCTTTAAATCTTCATCGTATGCCTCTGGTTGAATTGCTGAAGAATTCTCTAAGTGTTGTTGACCAGAGGGGTGATGAAGATGCTTTTTTCATCGCATCCCTAATTGTTCATCGACCCTCTGGTTGTTCTCCAGACTTAGTCAATTCTGCCTTGATGTCCTCATCGGTTATTGTTTTTCATTACTTTTACACTTTATAGATTATGGGGTCTAACAGATCTGGCAACAGATTCATTCTCATAATCACAACCCTGATTGTACCACTTTTCTCTTTTCTACTCAAAGCATCTGCTACCACATTAGCTTTCCCGGATGGTAAAGGATTTCATAGTCATAATCATTTACCAGCTCGATCCATCGTCGTTGCTGCATGTTTAGCTCTTTTTGATTGAATAAATGTCGGAGACTTTTGTGATCTGTAAAGATCTGACACTTAGTTCCCAACAAATAGTGTCTCCAAATCTTCAGAGTAAAAACTGCGGCTGCGAGTTCCATGTCATGTGTTTGATACTCTTTTTTCATGATCTTTTAGCTGTTTGGATGCATATGTGTGATAACTGGATTCTGGTTATCACCCAAGGTAATTAATATGTGATTATCTGATTAAATGATTACGTGACAACATGATAAATTGATATGTTTAATCATGCTAGTATGTAAATTGTGTATTAATTGGATATATATATATATATATATATAAATGCATGATATATGTGAATATATGCATATATATATATATATGAGTGATTTTATACACATGCATATTATGAATACATAGTGTGTGGGTTTATGCATGTACATGAAGGATAGCATGGGAAGGGGGCTGTTAGCCGACCTTTTTTGTTTTGGAAAGGTATAAAAGGGAGAGTTTCACCTTCATTTCATTCCCTTGCCATTTTTAAAATCTAAAGAGTGATTTGAGAAGAGTTGTCCAGATATTCAAAAGAAGTTTGCAATCTCCTTCAAAAAACTGCAAATTCTCATAAGGTGAGTGATTTCTAAACCTTTTGACATAAAATTTGTTACTGGTTTTATTTGAATGTTGATTATTATTGGAAAGAAATCATGTATTTGTTTAAGGGTTTTATCCGGACAAAGGCTGACCGAATTAAGTTTAAATCGGACAAGGGTTGGGCGATTAAGCCTTAAACCGACCAAGCGTTAAGCGGTTTATTTTAAAACCGGTCAAGTTTTGGGCGATGTATTGTCCGGACTCTTATCCAGATAGAAATTTGTGTGTACGAAATCTCTGATCAATTCTTCATATCATCACAACAATGGCAGATTCATAGATTTAACAATAAGATAAATATGAACACATATATGAATATTGAGAGGAAAAGTCAATCCTCTCAATTCTGGTCAAACCTTCTATTATGCACGTATGTATTACAATGAAGCTCCTCTCACTCTAAGTACAAAGATTAACCATATTTATATGGTCAAACTATCTAATCAAAGTCAAAGTCAAACTTCTATAAGAAAAGTCAAACACACTGACTTTTACAATTATAGACTATTTATAAACTTTCAAGACGAATACAATTTATACTGATTTCTCAGTCCTAATATTCTCCCCCTTTGTATTCAGACTTGAAAGAAATTCTGCACTTTGAGTCCTTGTTTGAACTTTGAAACATTAAGCACAAAATGTCTTCTTCAAAAATAAATCTTCAACATGTAATCTTCAATCAATCAACTGTTGAAAAAGATCTTCTAGCATTCTCCCCCTCGAATGTAGAATCACGGTGATCTTCTCTTTTAACAATGTAGATCAAAAATAATCTTCAGAAACACTGTACAAGATGTGATCTTCAAAGAATCTTCTATAACAAATCTTCAGTAAACTATTGTGAAAAATGATCTTCACATTCAACGTCTCTCAGTCGTTGTAGCACACAAATAATCATTCTTTAATCATCTTCAGTCGTACTTCTTCTTTTGAAAGTT
>NW_020200781.1:108742-109782 GCF_001531365.2 Cynara cardunculus var. scolymus
TGTGGTATGCCCGGATTATGTAAGTTTGGAACAGGATATTCGTATTCTTTTAATCCTGACACAACTCTCGTCAATTCTTTTAGCTCACAACAACTACCCCTCTCTTTTTCATTTTAGTCTTGGCACACAAACGCTTTGTATCTAGGCTCACTCAGATATGGTTGTCCTATTGGGTAGGTCTGTCGGTTTTGACATTCCATAGAGGTATTTCTGATTAGCACTCAGTCCCTCCTAAAATATTGCATTATGCACATATGATCACAATGGATGATCAAAATATTATTTCATTAAAGCACAATGATCAGATAAAAG
Organism: Cynara cardunculus var. scolymus; assembly: GCF_001531365.2. Classification (NCBI taxonomy): domain Eukaryota; kingdom Viridiplantae; phylum Streptophyta; class Magnoliopsida; order Asterales; family Asteraceae; genus Cynara; species Cynara cardunculus. The sequence continues at coordinate 109,055 of NW_020200781.1, forward strand.
TTTGATCAATTAATTTGGCTTTAAGYACGATCAATAAAGAATGAAGCGACAACGATTCGATTATTTGAAATGTATGAGAGAAATGAATGAAGATCTGTAAGAACAAGTTTACAGATTCTAATATTAAAAAATGAAAGAATGTGTATCAGTTCAAAGAGAGAAAAAAAATATCCGAAAAACAAAATTGAATACGAACGAGTGTATTATCACCAAAAATGATTTTCGTATAAGAGACGTGATAATAACAGTTTGAAAAATAACTGAAACAGGTATTGGAATTATGTACGATGAGAAGTTACGCAAGTAAAATCTCAGGAAATACCTGTTCAGAAAATGTACTCGTTTTCCCCAAAACAAATCAATTTCCAAAAAACAATTATTGAACTTTCTAGAGAGACTCCCCCTAGAAAGTAGATTTAAGTAATAAATCTTTTAAACTCATAAATGAAAAGAAAAAACATTTTAAGCACGGGTTCTAAACTGGGTGTTTAGAAACCACACTCGGTAAAGCACGGGTTTTGAACTAAAGTGTTCAGAAGCCTTAGAATTTAAGCTTGGGTCCTAAACTGGGTGTTTAGAAACCTTAGTTGGAATAAGTCACAACTCCCCCTGCATCGGTGTATCATTGGAATGATATTCTGATCAGCATAAACTTGACACACCTACAAAACCAAATCAAGTAGATTTTGGTACACAAACGAACTTGGGTCCTAATATGTTAGTATTTG
>NW_020200781.1:111167-120119 GCF_001531365.2 Cynara cardunculus var. scolymus
GCTTTCACACTCTTCTTTATAATGTTTCTTTAAAACATTGAGAAATACTTCCTCCTTATAACCTTCAACTCTCTTTTCCAGAGCAATAATTGTCGCTCTGAAGTTCTCAGATACAACTGCCATTTTAAAAAATTGATTGATCAGATAAGGATCTATGCAGTGAAATCAGATAAAAAAAATATGAACAGTTAAAGCTAAAAAAGAATAGAAAAACACAAACACTGAAAAACTCACGCAAAAACAAATATACAATGATCCAAAAGAAAACCTAAACACAATCAAACTAATAAACCAAAAACACAACAAAATTAAGCCGAAAAAAACTAATGTCTAAGTCCAAAAACAAACTAATCCAAGTCCAAAAACTTGATACAAGCCCAAATACAATACAATCTATGCTGTAAACAGTGAACAATTATCAATTCCAAACTAGCTTGAGATGTCCTTGATACTGTATGATGCGGCAACTGTTCAAAAACAGCAACCAGCAGCAAGTAGTGTAAAACACTTCAATCTGCTACACTTTTCCAAAAACAGTAATTCCTCTAAACTGCTTTTCACTCTGTATGCTTAAACCTGCAGTACTTGCAGTTCTGTTGTTGCTGCAATCAATTAAGTAAGCTGTATCTGAAGTAAACTCGAGTTCGCTCAAAATCAGTATCTTCAACCTGCTGATGTTACAAAACAACAAACATAGTCCTTGCAACAATTAAGAACCAACAAACAGATTTTAAGTTCTTCTAATAACAAACATAGAACATCAAACAGCTCTTAAACAGCACTGTAAACAGTTTACTAAACCTGTCCTAAACTGTTTTAAAGAAATACAACAGTTTCAATGCTATTTCAAATCGTCTGTATCTGCTGCTGCTGTTTGGTACAATGTTTAAACCTGTTTCAATGTTGTTGTTGTTGTTTCTTGTTGCGTTGCTATTTTGCTACAGACTGTTGCTGTGTTCTTCTTCTCTTCTCTTCTTCTTCTCACCTGCTGTCAAGCACAATAAACACAACAAAAACACAACACTAACTATTTAAAACCTGCAAAGACCTGTTGCTTCTTAAACCTGTTTCAAACAAAAAACTTTGGTGCTGCTGCTTGCTTATTTCTCTGCTTTGCTGTTGACACAGAAACCTGTCAAAAACCTGTAAGCTGTGTATTGAAAGAAAATCGAGTATGTTGTATAATACTATCAAAACTCATACCCTGTGTATAAAACTCATACCCTGTGTATAAAACTCATAACCTATTCTGCTCAAATCTATTCAACCTACTGCTATGACAACAACATTCTGCTGCAGTGCTCAAACTCAATTAAAAAAACAGTAAATCAAACAGCAAATCAAATACAGCCAATATGGAAGCACCTATCTCAAAATACTATAAAATCGCACAAATAGCAGCACTAACCTGTTAAAAACAATGTAGACTAATCCAGATAGCTTCAAATGGCAAGAAATTTCCACACAGATTTTACCTGTACGATGTACCGTTCATGCCATCTTGCTGCTTCTTAAACCTGCAGTCTGCTGTTCATCATCGTCTTGGTCTCTGTATTACGTATGCTGCTTCCTCACTAACTGAAAGCATAAGTCTAAACCGGACATATACACCTTAACCTGTCAACACAATTGTAAACCGAACAACACTATTAATGTTAATCCAGACAACTTGAATGTAAACCTGTTAACAGTCTAAACCGGACAGCACACTTTGATTTAAAAATGCAATATGGATAAGTGAAATTGAACGGTTTAGAAATCTGGACAGAACATTTGATTGAAAAAATTCTAAGTCCTAAACCGGTCAAGAAGTCCGCTCAAGGGTTGATCGGTATACATGAATACCGGACAAGAAGTAAACGGTTTAGGTATAGACCGCTCAAGATTGAAAATACTTACCTGATTTGCGCAAAACGGGCGGTTTACCTCTTCTCCGTTCAAGCTATGTGCGGTGTAGATGAACACCGCTCAAATGGTGTGCGGTATACCTTTAATCCGCTTAAGATATCCAGTCAAGAGGTGATCGGTTTATCTCTCCGCTCGATGCAGACTTGCAAATCCGATGAAGCTTTGTAAGGATTAGACTTGAATCCAATTGATGCACAATGAACAATCCGGCCAAAGATCTTGCTGTTTATCTCTTCTCCGCTCAAACAAAATGCGATCGATTTAGAAGAACTAGAAAGTGTTATGAACGGTTTAACAATGGGCCTAGAAGATGGGCTTTAAAAATGAACGGTTAAACAAAACTAAACCGAACAAAAAAAATTAAAAACAGATCAAAATTAACAAAAACACAAAAACTGAAAAAAAATTGGATCAAAAACACTGATTTTTAAAAAAAATTCAAGAACACGAAAAAATCTAAAAAAATACAAAATCCGAATAATTCTTGAAATTCAGTGATCAAATCATAAAACTTTGTGAATAACAAAGATTCACAATGTAATTTCGAGCATTTTGATCCTGTTTTTAACACAAAAACACAAGAATTTTATGAAAAATCGGATCAAAATCTTAAAAAAATCAAGAACACGAAGAACACGAAAAAAATTCCAGAAAAAAAAACACTTATCTGATTTCTTGCATCCTGCTCTGGTACCAATTGTGTGTCCGAAATCTCTGACCAATTCTTCATATCATCACAACAATGGCAGATTCATAGATTTAACAATATGAACACATATATGAATATTGAGAGGAAAAGTCAATCCTCTCAATTCTGGCCAAACCTTCTATTATGCACGTATGTATTACAATGAAGCTCCTCTCACTCTAATTACAAAGATTAACCATATTTATATGGTCAAACTATCTAATCAAAGTCAAAGTCAAACTTCTATAAGAAAAGTCAAACACGCTGACTTTTACAATTATAGACTATTTATAAACTTTCAAGACGAATACAATTTATACTGATTTCTCAGTCCTAACAAAATTGGAATATTTCTAAGTGTTAAATCGGTTAAGCTTTGGGCGGTGTATTGTACGGATTTGTTATCCGGGCAAGACTATTGGAATAATTTCAAGTGTTTAATTGGACAAGTCTTGGGCGATGAGTTGTCAGATTAGTAAATCGGACAAAAGGGACAAGTGTTGTCCGGACTTTATATCCGGATAACTTGTCCGGATAACTTTTTATTTGGAATTTTTCATGAGTTTTATATTTTAGACTTGTTATATAGTTTAAAATATCTATTATTGGGTTTAATTATGGATTATAAAATGGGTATTTTATATCTTTCTAAATAAAAAGATATGTTCCTACCAAGCGTGGTGACGTAAGTCTGTTTTGGTTCGGAACGGGATTTTTAGGAAATGTTTCTACCAAGCGTGGTGACGTAAGTCTGTTTCGGTATGAAACTATATATTTTGGGAAACCTTCCTACCAAGCATGGTGACATAAGTCTGTTTTGGTACGGAAGTGGACTTTGTAAATTGTTTCTACCAAGCGTGGTGACGTAAGTCTGTTTTGGTATGAAATTTGTTTTAAGTAATAGTTCCCCCAGACGTGGTGACTTTCGTCTGTTCTGGTTTGGAACTGGGAATTGGTACTTTCAGACGTGGTGACTTTTGTCTGTTCTGATAAGTAGCTCTGTTTTGATGGAGGAATAAGGGTGGCATATCAAGGAGAGGTATACTTGGAATAAAGGTGGCATTGTCATATGTGGATAATATTATAACTCTTATTATTACTAATTGGATCTAATAACTTTGAGTCATCATTTCTTTGTGACCTGATGAATTAAAGATATTATTTCTATTTAATAATAATTTAGATGTTTTTGAGAAGGGGAAAATGGTTTGTCATATCAGGCAAGTATTGCCTTAAATCTTTTCTGTTAATATTTTTAAAGTAATGGTCTATTAATTCAAGAAGTTTTTGTTACAATATTTGTTTCATATTGGGAACGTTGGATTTCTAATCAGAGATATTTTATAGAACTGAGGTTCTTGGGTGTACTCTATTTTGCATGATATTGTGAACTGTATCATTTATTTGTACTGCAGAATATTTCTAAGAGRAATTACATTATTTTGGTGTTCATCACCCTGCGTTTGCAAAGAAGGGATTTACTCACTAGACCCATCTGGTCTAACCCTCATTTTCTGTTTTAAATTATGCAATGCAGGAATAGCGGGGTCCGGGAATATAAAAGGGAAAAGGAAAATATGATTATTTTTCTAATCTGTTGTCTGCTTTTGAAGATACATGTTACATTACATGTAATAGTACAGGATTTGTTTTTGAAATTTTTATATGTAGATTTTGTACATATAGTAATCCTAGTACTAGTTGGACCTTATGATGTAAACTATATTTCTATGAAATGAAATATGTGTTATATGCAGATGTGGTGTTTGGGGGTGTTACAATATGCAATTACTTTCCCTCTCTGCATCAAAACACAACCCAGACCTAGCTTTGAAGCATCACTGTAACCATGAAATCTTCTGATCCTTTCGGCAAAGACAGAACTAGAGCGTTGTAAAGACGATCTTTCAATAACTGAAAAGCCTTCTTTTGATCTTCTTCCCACTGAAACATAATGTTTTTCCGAGTCAACTTTGTCGATGGTACTACAATCTTTGAGAAATCCTAAATGAATTTCTGGTAGTACCCTGCTAACCCTAGGAAACTACGACTTCCGAAAGAGTTCTCGGTGTATCCCATTTCTCTACTGCTTCAATCTTAGCAGGATCAACCTTCTCTCCTGCTTCAGATATAATGTGACCTAAAAATTGGCTTCTCTTAACAAGAACTCACATTTGACAATTTAGCGTACAACTTTTCTTTCTTCAAAAGTTCAAGGATCAAATGAAGATGCTCAACATGCTCCTCTTTGGACTTTGAGTATATAAGAATATCATCGATAAACACAATAACAAATTTATCGAGATATTCATTACATACTCAGTTTATTAGATCCATGCAAGCAGCAGAAGCATTGGTTAGATGTAACACCCCCAAACACCACATTTGCATATAATTCAAATTTCATTACATAGAAATATAGTTTACATCACAAGGTCCCACTAGTACAAGGTTCTTATATGTACAAAATCTACATATGAAGATTTCCAAAACAAAATCCTATACTAACACATGTAGTACAACATGTATCTTAAAAAAATAAATAGGCAATCTCAAGCAGATCCTCAAAAATAGATATCAGATTAGGAAATTAATCATATTTTCCCTTTCCCCTTACTATCCCCGAACCCCACCATTCCTGCACCGCATATATTAAAGACAGAAAAATGAGGGTTAGACCAGAAGGGTCTAGTGAGTGAATCCCTTCTTTGCAAATGCAGGGTGGTAATCACCAAAATATAATAAAATATCATTGTTCAGGAATATTTGCAATATATTCAAATAAAGCAGTTCTCAATGATATGTATAAAAAGATAAATCCAATAACCTCAGTTCTTATTAATAAATACATTTGCTTAAAGATTCAATGTCCCCAATAAATATTGTAACCAAAACTTCTTTGAATTTTCAGATCTTTCCTTTGTAATTATTAACAGAAAGATTTAAGGCAATACTTGTCCTTTATGACAAACCATTTTCCCCTTCTCAATAACATCTAAATTATTATTTCTATTAAGAATAATATCTCTAATTCATCAGGTCACAAAGAAATGACAACACAAAGTTATTAAATCCAATTAGTAATAATAATAAGAGTTATGATAATAATATCCGCATATGACAATGTCGCCCTTATTCCAAGTACACCTCTCCTTGATATGCCACCCTTATTCCTCCATCAAAACAGGGCTACTTATCAGAACAGACAAAAGTCACCACGTCTGAAAGTACCCATTCACAGTTCCAAGCCAGAACAGACAAAAGTCACCATGTCTGGGGGAACTACCTCTTAAAACAAGTTTCATACCAAAACAGACTTGCATCATCACGCTAGGTAGAAACAGTCTGATAAAATCTACTTCCATACCAAAACAGACTTACGTCACCACGCTTTGTAGGAAGGTTTCCCAAAATATAGTTTTATACCAAAACAGACTTACGTCACCACGCTTGGTAGAAACATATCTTTTATTTTAAAAAGATATAAAATACCCTTTTGATAAATCCATACTCAAACTCGTTAGTAGACATTAAATTATATAAATGTCTAAAACATTCAATACTTAAAAATTATCAAGTAAAACCACCCGGATAAGTTATCTGGATATACAATCCGGACAATGCTTGTCCCTTTTTGTCCGGTTTACTAATCCGGACAAGACTTGGTCGAGTTAAGACTAAATCGCAAGATTCATATCCGGTTTAAGGCAATCCGGACAAGACATGATTGATTTATAATTATACCGCTCAATATGTGATTGGTTTATAAGTAATTCGCACGACCCTTAGGCGATTTAAGACTAAATCGCTCAATGGTTGATCGTATTCATACTTCTCCATTCAAACATCCTAAATCGCACAATGCTTAAGCGATCTATAATTAAATTGGACAACCTCTATCAGGTTTAAGAGTAATCCAGACAAGCCTTGGCCGTTTACACCTAATCCGATCAACCCTTGTCCGATTAAACCCAAGTCATACAAAACCAGTTCTAAGAATAAAATGCAGTTCTTTCTATGGTTATAATCAAAGCTTTTAAAAGAGTGTTTTTAGAAATTACTCACCTTATGCAAAAACTATGATTTTGAAGAAGAATGAAAGACTATGCTTTTCCGGTCAACACTTCTCTAAAGCTCTCAACTTCCCAAAATAATGCAAGAAACTTTGACTGAAAACTTAGTCCTTCTATTTATACTTTCTAATTATAGAAAGTCGGCTACTACTCCCATATGCATGCATACATAAATCACTGCCCAAATATGCATATCATTCCATACATACACTTTACATGCACATTTATATTATGCACACATTTATTTATATAACACACACACACACACACATATATATATATATATGCCTTATGTATAAAAATACACATACTTACGTATTTAACCCATGTAAGCATATATCCATATAAACAATTAATTCACATAATAAATACCTTGAGTAATAACCCGGACCCGGTTCTCACATTATCCACCTCTTCAAAAGAATTATGTCCCAGAATTCCTTTAGTCAAAGAACCATGGATAATCTGCTCTCATTTCAGATTCCAATTCTCATGTTGCTTCTGGTCCTTTGTGAAACTTCCACTGTACTTTAACCAGACTGATTTCTTTGTTTCTCAACACCCTGATCTTTCAGTCAATCACAGCTTCCGGTGTTTCTACAAAGTTCAGCTTACTGTCCAGTTTGACCTCTTGTAATGGTACAACAAGACTCAGATCAGCTAAACATTTCTGTAAATTTGATACATGGAAAGTGTTGTGGATCAGACTAAGCTCTTCTTGTAGTTCTAACTAGTACGCCACTGGCCCGATTCGTTTACATATTCTAAACGGCCCTACATACCTCAGACTAAGCTTACCCTTCTTTCCAAATCTGATGTTACCCTTCTTTCCAAATCTGATGACACCCTTCCATGGCGAAACTTTCAACATTACAAAATTACCTACAAAAAATTCAATCGACTTTCAGCGATTATTAGCATAACTTTTCTGGCGATCTTGTGCTGTTCTGATTCTTTCACGGATCTGTTCAATTTTGTCTGAAGTTTCTTGAACAATTTCAGGACCCGTTATCTGCCTCTCACCCACTTCATTCCAACACAATGGTGTTCTACATTTACGTCCATATAACACTTCATATGGTGCTGCTTGGATGCTGGAATTATAATTGTTGTTATACGCAAACTCTATTAGTGGAAAATGATCTTCCCACGATCCCCCGAAATCAATGATACAACTTCTTAACATATCTTCGAGAGTCTGGATAGTTCTTTCACTGCCCATCATTCTGCGGATGGTAAGATGTACTTAGTCGGATTTCAGACCACAAAGCTTTCTGCAATCCTTCCCAGAATTTTGAAGTAAATCGATTATCTCTATCACAAATAATAGATAATGGAACACCGTGTCTGGTCACAATTTCTTTGATGTAAATCTGTGCTAGCTTTTCTAGTGAGTACTTCTTTCTTATTGGTAGAAAATGCGCAGATTTAGACAGATGATCAATAATTACCCAAATCGCGTCATACCCTTTTGGAGTTCGAGGCAATTTCTTGACGAAATCCATTGTAATCTGATCTCATTTCCATACAGGTATATCTAAGGATTGAAGATGTGACAATTCGTCACTTTGGGACTTCAGGTTAGTACCTTATTTCAAGATCTTTATTTAGAACTAAGTCCTTCTAAGTTTTTAGCTTCGATGATTAGAGATCCTTCTGTTTATTTCCCAAGACTAGTTCGATAGATCATGTCTCGACGGGTAGCTAACAAAGCTAGTTTATGCAATGCCAATTAGTCTTGAAGTATTTCATGTAAAATAAAGTCGACATATTTTTTTTAAGTCCCGTCCTTTTCTCAAATTTAAAAGTTCCAAAGTCCCATTTTATATTTGTTTGCCAATTAATTTAAAGAATGGTGTTTTAAATTTATTTTGTCAAAAATGTTTTGTTGCATTTATTGGGGGTCTTTTACTTTGTAATTAAAAGTCTATTGGGCTTGGGCCTTTAGGGGTCAGCCCATTCTTTTCCTTGAATCCACACATAAATACCCCCTGTCCTTTTGAAAGTCCTTCACTTTTCAAACTTCCAACTATTTCATCTCTTTTTTTCCAACCGATTCCATCTTCAAGCAAAACTTAAAGACTTTTGCTGATCTTAAAGACCTGCTCGTGTCTCTTATCAAGAACATGTATGTTTTAAAGCTATTCTATTATCCTTTAAAAGTCTGAAAATCTTTATCTTTCTCACTATTCGGTTTTTGGCTACTTGCGGGATTTAAAGAGGAGAGATTATTCATCAAAGACCCACCTGTGTTTTCGTTGGGGATAATAATCTGTGACCCAA
>NW_020200782.1:0-1348 GCF_001531365.2 Cynara cardunculus var. scolymus
TCTTCACTCATCATATCTTTCTTAAAATTCTAAAACGATCACTGATATTTCTCTTCAGTGACCAAAACGTTTTTTTAAATGCCAGTTTTAGTGATTCTCTTCACTGACAACCTGATGTCTTAAAATCTTCGCTGAATACTTTCTTGTTTTCAGTGCAACTTTATTTTAAATGAAGTCTCTCAGTACTTTTTAAAACTGAATGACTCTTCATATTCTTAAAAACCTTTTTTTTAAACAAAATAGTTAATGCGTCGTTTTTATTACGACATTCTCTGTTTCCCAGACCGACGCTTTGAGACGCACAAAATGAACCGTCATTATGACACCTCATTAAATGCCATCCACTCATGGATGAGAACGTGGTCCATTACTCATTATGACCACTTTTTGAATCGTCGCCTCTACTCTCTCTCATATTTTTCTCTCTCCTCTTACCTATAAATATGAGATHTCTTCTTCATTTTCTCTTTACGCTTTCAAAATCTTTTAGTCGAACCTCTGCTAAAATATATACAAAGCAAGAACTCTCTTCAAACCCTCGTTTTTCGACCTTTCTTCTTCAATCTCAAAGGTCAGAAACTATTTCTTTTCTTTATCTTTGTTACAAGAAACCGGTTTAAACTTGTTAAGACTCTTGTTCTCTTAATACTTTGAACTAAAGGTCATTAATCATTTCTTTCTTGATTAATAAATCTGTTTCTTGATACACATTCTTCTTGAAAAACCCTCCTTTTTCTCTGGTTTTTCAAATGAAGTGTTTCCTTGTTTAAAAATTTTCTCTATACTCTTAAACCATATACTCTTGGCATTATCTAACCCTGTTMTCTTYCTRTTTKTGTTTTTATTAACATTGTACAGATGGCTGCCAAGAATGTCTCCTTCTCAAAGGACGAGATCTCCCTCAAGGCCAACAATCATCTTGCGTTGTTGGAGATACCACCCACCCGCGCCTTCTACCAACCGGCGGCTGACTTTCTCAAACAGTCGTCACTCGGCTTCGCGCTCAACCATGATCCTATCATGGTTAAGGAGATCCTTCAGCAGTTCTTGTTCAATGCTGAAGTCGTCGAGGTCCCCAACAAAGATGGCCGACCAGTGGAGCAGATTCACTTCACCTTCAACAGAATGGACGTGAGCTTCAGAGTCTCTACCCTCCGCTCAGCTTTTTGGTTTCCAAAGAGCCCCTTCAACAGTGAACCCTCCTCCACCGAGATCATTTCCTTTCTCGATGCCATTGGCTACCAGTGGCCAGTGAAGAAGGACTCAAGCGCTCCCCTCAAGTCACTCACGAAGATTGAGAAGAATCGAATGTCAGCTGTCTGGCAATACCTCTTCTCTCACTTCATCC
>NW_020200782.1:2780-4045 GCF_001531365.2 Cynara cardunculus var. scolymus
CCGTCAACCAGCTCCAGTGAGTGCACCCTCCTTCTCTGCCGATGATCGTGCTCAGCTCTCTCAAACGCGTGAGGCAATGACAACTCTAGCCAATGCTTAGCAAAGGCTGGAGGATTCCATGGTTCTCCAGCGACAGCGCTTGGACGAACTCTCTGGCCAATACTCTAGAGTCTTAGCCAGAGAGGGGGAGATGATATCCAACGCTGGTGGATCATCCGATGCTGTTCCTACGACCTCTCAGGCTGTTGGTCCAGTATCAGCTTAAGTTGCAGTAGAAGCTAAGGCTGGTGAAGCTGAAGCGGTTGCTGCTTCTGTAATCACGTCCACCGAAGCTGCTCTAGCTGAGGTTGATTAAACCATCCCTAGGGATGAAGTCCATACCGTCACTGCTGCTGGTGATGATGATGATGTTGATGAGGATGAAGAAGATGATGATGAAGCCATGATGAACCTGTCATTCCAGACATTGGAGATGATCTAGATGGTGACGACGACGATGATGATGAAGATGACTTTACCATCAAGTTCCAGAAGCCATCAACCGTCACCAAAGGTGTTGCCCTAGGGGAAGCCCAATACCAGGGGAAGCAAAGACAAGGTGAATCGACTCCATCAGGGCACCAGGACCCTAAGTCGAAAGGCAAGGCGGTCGCTGAAGAAGGTAACTTGAAGGTACTTTTCTCATGCCCTCAACAAACCATATTTGAAGACTCTACCTCTCAGGTAGTGATAACTTCAGAGTACCAGCTTCACATCCCTTCAACAACCTGCAGTCCATTGGAGTGGGTATCTGATCAACACAGCTCTTTTACTCCAACAGACCAGCAGATGTCTCAGCTTAAGGAGTCGTTCGACCAGACTAGAGAAAAAATCCCTCTTCGTACCTCTAGTGGTGGTGAGTTTGACTTCCTTTCTGAAGCTGAAAGACTTGAGGCTTTAAGGGCTGAAGAAGAGCTAGAGCTTCAAAAGAAGTAGACTGAAGACAGCTTAAAGCTGGCCAAGTCTCTAGCTGATAAAGTCCTTCCCAAGAAGAAGTCCCAGAAAAAGGTGAGTGCTATCCAAGCCCAGGCCAAACTCCTTCAGATTGCAGAAGCTGAACGCATGAAGAAGCTGAAGCTTGTGGACAAGGATAAGCAATGGAGTGAAGCAAAGTTGAAAAAGAGACTAAGTCCCCGTCCAATCATCAGTGTCAGCATCAGCGGACGATCCAAAGACGATGGAACACTGGTCTCAATGCTCATCACCAGGGATAATCTTGAAGCCGT
>NW_020200782.1:5675-9781 GCF_001531365.2 Cynara cardunculus var. scolymus
AAATCTGTATTGATCTTCTCTATCAATATATATTTTAAATTTGAAAACTTTGTGTTTGTATTCACCCCCCCCCTTCTACAAACTGTGTCTTATCTTGTAGACCCTTTCGGGACCAACACCACCCTTATCCAAATATACACTTCTCCTTGATATGCCATCCTTATCCCATGGTACACCTCTCATTGATATGTCACCCTTGTTTCCTCCTCAAATATGCAGAAATGAAGGATTTCATACTAGAACAGACCAAAGTCACAATCGTTCCATAGAAACATTATTTCCAAACAGAACAGACCGAAGTCACAACCGTCCTGAAGGAACATCATCTGTATTTTTAGCCAATAATGGTCTAAAAACAATTTCATACCGAAACAGACCGAAGTCACAACCGTCCCATAGAAACATTTCCAAAAATCCTTATTCCTTCAAATGGGAATACTCATCTCAACTGTTTTGAAAGAAATAGATTCTTCTTTTTATATTAACAAAACTGTCTTTAAAAACCCAATTACTAATACTCAAATCAACTATTAGAAAGAGTTTTCTTTCTTCCATAAAATCATCAACCAAAATCCATATATTTCAAATACCAACATATAAAAAAAATTAATAACAAAACTCACCTTATATGCGCAAATTTGAAGATGAATCATACAACAACTTCAAATAATCACATAATCTTCTCCAAGTAATTTATGCAAAAACTCACTGTCAAGAACACACACTCACCGCCACTGCCTTTTTTTTTTCTCTTTAACAAGATAAGTGGGATAAGATTGATCTTATCCCACTTATATATTTTTTTTTATTAAGGCGGTGCAGGTTTTATAATTTCAAACTCACAAGAGGCGTTGTAAGCTTAATATTATAAACTTCTCCTCCTCTTCTCCCAAGAATATGCATATCCATATTTTTTTAATTATTCTCATGTTTGCACAAAATCATACATGTATACATATATCATTCATGTATTCACATATGCATATTATCAATCTCATAAAAATATGCATATTTTTCACATATTCAATATAAGAATTACCTCAAGTGTTTTTGCCAAAACCCAATTATCACATATAACAGCACTTTGTGTGTTTTGAGGAACATCACCTTCATTCTGATCATTTGCATCACCTTGTGATTCCTCATTCTCATTAGCAGTAGCGTCCGTATTCATAGCTTCATTAATAGGTTCTTTTTTAACAACGGGTTCATTGACAATCACATTCTCTGGTTCCCCAACTTCCATATTAATAGGATTTTCTTCCACAACAACATTTTCAATTTGAACTTCGACATTCGGTTCAAGCAGAACTTGAATTTCCCTCACCGTAGTCGAAGGTTGGTTTACCTCATTATTTTCAGAATCAGATGATGAGTAGAAACAGGTTGTTGTGGTTCGTAGAGCAGATTGAACTTTGGATCGCGATTGAGCCATTTGAAATTTTAGGTCAAAATAGTGTTTAAACAAAGAAATTGAATTTGCATAAGAGAGTAAGGGTTTGTGAAAAATTTGAATGTAAATCAATAAGAACTATTTATCGATTGAACCCTGTGAAAAATTACATGAATTTGTAAAGTTGACTTTTCATAATATCGTTTAATTTTAGCCGCCATTTATCCGGTTCAACTAATTTTTAAATATATTGACTGATTTAAATTAGTATTTTTTTAATGATGTTCGTTGATAGTCATCACTGATATTTTTATTCATAAAAGTCTGATCGACAGACTTTTATAATACAAATCACCAACAAAATTGAGCATTATCAATGGATCACCGATAAATTTATCCATCAGGCCTTCAATCATATTGGTAGTGAGATGAACACAAATAAAACTTAATATCAATAATAATATCGTTTTAACTATCTAATATAAGATTCGATCAGCTTCATACGTTTATATACAATACAAGATTTAAGCTCATTTGGATTGTTAAATCAGATTGAAAAAATAAACAGTTCTAATAACTTGTGTCATCGAACTTACCAAAATTTATATGAACATATTTGAAAAAACATATTAATATATGCATCCACCCTCATGAGATATCATCTTCAATTCATTGTGTCGTACCTTATGTCCTTGGACAGTATTCCAATAAAAACGTCATTTTAATCCTACAAATATTTGACCAATAATCTAATGCAAAATGCCAAGTAACATTTAGATACAAATGACAAAAACTCAACTCATATTTATCAATAAGTTGTTGACTTTTCCTTCCTAACATGTGTTAGAGTACGTGTGTGTATATATATATATAAACTTAGGATCATTTGAGAACAAAGATTTTCGTGAGACACGTGAGATCAATTTTCAACCATTGACTTAGATTTACAATCTGAACATTCATAATCACAAAATTGCCACCGTGCAACTTTGAACCATTAGATCATTAGCTTATAAAGTTGATCAATGAACATAAATTGGTCTTACGAGTCTCACGAAAAACATTTGGTTTCACGTGAACCCAACCCTATTTATATATATATATATATATATATATATATATATATACACATATAGGGTTAGGTTCACGTGCGACCAGGTTGTTTTCGTGAGACCCGTGAGACCAGCTTTTTACACTTGAAACTTTACAGCAAAAACACTGTGAAGGTTTTAAAAAGTCGAACCTTCACAGCAAAAATACTGTGAAGGTTACCTTCACAGCATTTTGCTGTAAAGTTTCAAGTGTAAAAAGCTGATTTCACGGGTCTCACGAAAACAGGTTGGTCTCACATGATCCCAAGTATCTCTCTCTCTCTCTCTCTCTCTCTCTCTATATATATATATATATATATATATATATAGGTACAAATACTAACCAAGATTTTTGTGTTAACTTTGTTAACCAATCTTGACCATTGATTCTTACAATAAAGGGTTATGATTAATCATGATAAAAAAATAATTTTTTAAATTTCAATTTCAAAGAATATATGTGACCAAAGGGGAAAAGGGTATTTAGGTAATTTTTCTTTTTTTATGTAACTCCGATATCATTAATTGGGAGTTACAAAATCAAAAAATCTCATTATTTTTATTAATTTATTTTTGTTAATGTAAGAACCATATGAAAACACGCGCACACACACACACACATACACACACACATATATATATATATATATATATATATATATATATATATGAACCATTGTGTCAAATACGAACAAAAATTGACATATATATGAACTTGGATTGTATAGTATTTATTAACACAATATGAATGTAATAAAAATAGTTGTTACACGAAAGTAAATAAATAAAAAAAACAAGTATTAACACAATATGAACAATTTGTGAACAATAGTTCTTTCATTATGAACACATTCAGAAGCAAGCCAATGTTGATATATGCAGTTAGTGTACATATGAACACAATATGAACAGTTTGTGAACAATAGTTTCTTCATTATGAACACATTCAGGAGCAAGCCAATGTTGAGATATGCATCTAGTGTACATATGAACACAATATGAACACTTGTGAACAATTCTTTAACAATTACATATGAATTCGAATTTCGATTGTAGTCGTAGACGATTTTAACCTTTTCATTCTCATTGTTGTCGATCTGTTTTCCAATAGATTTATCCAAATTACTCGGACGATATCGAAATCTTTACAATCGGAAATTCTTCAACAATTACAAAATCAATATCATTATGGATAGAATAAATCGAAATTACAAAACATGAACACGTATAAAAAATATCAATATTACATAATCATTAATTATTGAAATTTTTAGATTTGTAACTCCCAATTAAAAAATTTGGAAGTTACATAAATGACAAATTTCTTAATTACCCTTGTCATTAATATATGAGTTATATGTGAACCTAAAGAAAAGATGAAATATGATTCGTTGAGCTTGGTTAACAAAGTTAACACAAAAATCTTGGTTAGTATTTGAACCAACCCCTATATATATATATATATATATATATAGGGGAGCGATCAAATGCAAACCACCCAATTTGTACAAACCGTGCAAACCGCATTCAACCAATCATAATTTTTCATTTTGTTCATTTTTTTGTAATTATGAGAGGTTGATTAATCATTTTTATTGTGGAGTGTGTTAATCATAGATATT
>NW_020200782.1:10856-13563 GCF_001531365.2 Cynara cardunculus var. scolymus
TTTTGCTGTGAAGTTTCAAGTGTAAAATGTTGGTCTCACGGGTCTCACGAAAACAGGCTGGTCTCACATGATCCCAAGTCTATATATATATATATATATATATATATATATATATATATATCTATATATATATTGGAGTGATCAAATGCAAACCATTCTTTTTGTGCAAACCCTACAAACCAATCTCATCTATCTATTTTCTTGATCAATAGTCATGATTAAAATGTGTTATATTAGGAAAGTAAAAAATAAAATAAAATATATGATTTAATATTTAATTAAGAAAGGGTAAAATTGGCAAACCATTTTAACTTTCAGCCATATTATATTAGAAAAGCAAATCATTGTTTCATTGACTTTCCTTCCATTGATATACTTGACATATGTTGGTCCCGAAAGGGTCTACAAGATAAGAAACAGTTTGTAAAAGGGGGGGGGATGAATACAAACACAATGTTTTCAAATTTAAAATATATATTGATAGAGAAGATCAATACAAATTTTACAAGATTGTTTGCGGAAAGATAAGGTAAAGAAAAACCTATCTAAACAATCTTTGGTTACACAAGAAGCTATAGCAAACACAGAAAAGAGAATGCTATATGATAGATCCTTTACTTAAGCTGGAGGATGCTTGAAGTAAGAATTAGGTTGAAGAGTGATGCGCGCACTCTACAAAGAGAAGAAACACTTTTGCAAGGGTATGGGTTTGTCTTTTGTGTGCAAAAGGACAAGACAACAACTATCGTGCTAAGCAAGCTTCTTTTCATCGTTGAATGCTGGGATAACCTGGAGGTCTCATCATCATTCGCTGAAGCTAGAGCACTCTTCACACATATGTAGATAAGGTTGTAATCACTGAATACCGCTTCAGATCACGTACTCGCCAGTCTCTAATCTTCAGTTTCAGTCTTCGACGTTCGCTGAAGGTTCTTTGGTGTGAGTGTTGTCTTCTTGAAGTATTGTTGTATCTGATGAATTTACAAAGCAAGTTTTTTAGCGATCACTGAACATACTCAGTGATGATCGCTGGAACTGAAAATACATAAATACAAATACAACATGAAAGGAAAAAGGGATTATCATCAAATCACTGAGAGAGAGGATCAACAATCTACCTCTATTTGATGATAACAAGATAACATAAAGAAAGTTATCTTATCAAATAATAGTAAGAAAAAGTTACATATAAAGTACATGTCCCTTTTTACTATTTTGGGATCTTTTTCAGTTGGGTCTGTCTCAGCTTGAGAAGTTTTCTTAAGTTATATCTAAGAAAATTACAAGTACAAAAACAGAAACTGAAAGCTTATTCACTGACATATAGATTGTCAATGAATGATGAAAATAACATTGGAACCATAGACTTGTGTCCCTATTACTTTTTTCAGGGATTTTTTTCAGTGAAGTTCATGGAATACTCATTTTATTAAACAATGGAAATAATACAAGTATTACAGTACATGTCCAGATCTTACAGAATATAAGAATAATCACTGAAAGGAGATATAGTACATGAAGTTACAAGGAAGAGTGGATTGTTGTTACAAAGAGAATCTTATTCTAGAACACTTAGATCTATGTAATCAGGTACATTTTCACCAAGGTTTCTTCGACGTAGGAATTCCCTTCGTATCTTCAGATCGACGACTCTTGCAGGCATGCTATCATTTATCCAGAGCAAAAGATACACCAAGTGATTCATTGGACATAGACGTAGCTCTGACATTCTATGAAATCTGACTTCACCTTCATAGTCAAGGAATATAACTCCTAACTCATGTTTAGAATGCACAAAGTAGGGTGTATAGGGACCCTTATCTGGCAAGTCAAGATTCAGCATAGAAATGTCAACACTCATATGACCCTTCAGGACTTCTTCTAAGGAGAACTTTGTTTCATGTTCGTTCCTTGGGGATGGTCCTTCATTAGGATCAGAGAGCTTTATTTTCTTCTTCCCACCTTTCTTCAGAGTTGGCCAGTCAGGGACCTTGACATACCTGGACATCCTTTTGATGAGCTCGTTGATGGTGTCCTCGATAATTGTCTTGTGTCTCGACTTGGATTGCTGAATGGCTTGTCTGATCTCCATCCATTCGATGTATCCATAACGGCCTAGGTAGGAAGGATACTCAGTAACGACATCAAGATTGTCCCTGGTGAAGAGCATTGAGACAAGAGTTCCACCATCTTTGGATCGCCCGCTGATGCTGACGCTGCTGATTGGGTGGGGACTAAGTCTCTTTTTCAGCTTTGCTTTCTTGCATTCAGCTTCTGCCATAGAAAGAAGCTTAGCTTGGGCTTGGACAGCACTCACCGTTTTCTTGGACTTTTTCTTGGGAAGGACTTTAGCAGCTAGAGACTTGGCCAGCTTTAAGCTGTCTACAGTCTGCTTCTTTTGAAGCTCTAGCTCTTCTTAGCCCTTAATGCCTCGAGTCTTTCAGCTTCAGAAAGGAAGTCTAACTCACCACCACTAGAGGTACGAAGAGGAATTTTTACTCTAGTTTGGTCGAGCAACTCCTTAAGCTGAGACATCTGCTGGTCTGTTGGAGTATAAGAGCTTGGTTGATCAGATACCCACTCCAGTGGACCACAGGTTGTTGAAGGGATGTGAAGTTGGTACTCTGAAGTGATTACTACCTGAGAGGTAGAGTCTTCAAATAAAGTTTGTTGAGGGCAAGAGAAAAGTACCTTCAAGTTGCCTTCT
>NW_020200782.1:15445-27312 GCF_001531365.2 Cynara cardunculus var. scolymus
ACAATGGAAGAGAGTGCCACATCACTGTCCCTCAGCTTGTGTTCCAGAATCCTGGAACAAGCCGGCAAGCTGAAAGGTTACCTTCTGTAGGGTAAAGACTTTTGAAGATCTTAGTCATTACCATAGAGAGGAACTTGGTGTAAGGCACCACCTTTTCTCGCTGGCGCTTGTTCAGCTTCACCACCAGGTCATCGAAAATGACCGCATCATGATTCATATTGCGACGCTGAATCGCAGAGATGCCTTCCGTCAAGGCAATCCTGGAGGCCTGGTCCTGACCACCAATCTTTCCACCCATGCACTGGATGAAGTGAGAAAATTGGTATTGCCAGATAGCTGACATCCTATTTCTCTCAATCTTCGAGAGTGACTTGAGAGGAGCGTCGGAGTCCTTCTTCAGTGGCCACTGGTAGCCAATGATATCGAGGAAGGAGATGATCTCGGCAGACGAGGGTTCGATGTCGAAGGGACCCTTGGGAAGACGGAGAGCTAAGCGAAGTGTAGAAACCCCAAAGTTTACTTCCATGCAATTGAAGGTAAAGTGGATTTGCTCCATTGTTCGTCCAGCGTCGTCTTGGACCTCAACGACCTCAGAAGTGTACCAGAACTGCTGGAGTATTTCCTTAACCATGAGAGGTTTATGGTTGAGAGCGTAGCCGAGCGACGACTGTTTGAGAAAGTCAGCCGCCGGTTGATAGAAAGCTTGTGTGGGTGGTATCTCCAACAAGGCAAGATGGTTATTGGCCTTGATGGAGACCTCGTCTAACACGAAGTTGACGTTCTTAGCAGCTATCTGTATTTTGTTAATAAAAACATAAACAGGAAGATAAATGGTTAAAAAAGTACCAAGAATATATGGTTAAAAGACTATAGAAAAAGTTTTTCAACAAGGAAAAACTTCTTTTGAAAAACCAGAGAAAAAAGAGGGTATTTCAAGTAGAATGTGTATCAAGAAACAGATTTATTAATCAAGAAGGAAATGATTAATAATCTTTAGTTTAAAGCATTAAGAGAACAAGGTTCTTAACAATATTAAACAGATTTCTTTTAACGAAGAAAAAGAAAGAGAAGATTTTGACCTTTGTGATTGAAGAAGAAAGGTCGAAAAGAGGGTTTTGAAGAAAGTTCTTGCTTTGGAGAAATATTAGCAGAGGTTCGACTAATAATTTTTTAAAGAGTAAAGAGAAAAGTGAAGAAGAAATCTCATATTTATAGGTAAGATATGAGAGAGAAATATGAGAGAGAGTGGAGAAAGACGACAGTTCAAAAAGTGGTCATAATGAGATGTGCCACGTTCTCATCCACGATTGGATGNGTATGATCGCTGGAACTGAAATTACAGATACAGAAATACATCGAAAGGAAAAAGGGATTATCATCAAATCACTGAGAGAGAGGATCAACAGATAGGTCACAGAGACTTGTGCTTGTGTTCAAATGAATAGCAGGGTCTTTTTCTCTAATAGGCTCAACTTGATATGGACTCTCAGACTCAATGTGTATTGAAGGAATATGAGGAGGGGACATATGTTCCTCTGTTTTAACATTATCATCCTCCAAATTAGGACTTAATTGTGTATGTGTTGCTTGACCTATGAGTTTAGTGAAACATCTCTTTGTTGAGAAGAAGGTAAGTGGATGGGTGGGGTTATTAAAAGAGTTTGCACGGGCTCACTACCTAGTTCAATATCTCCCACCAAAAGTTGTGGAGAGATAAGAGATGTGGTTTCCCGACTTATAGTAGTTGGGTCAAGATCCTCTTGTTCTTTTGATCTTGTTCTCTCATTCTCTCTTTGATTTTTACATCTTCTACCCAAGCGCTCACTTACATGTTCTCTCTCTTCACTCTTAGCAGACTCATCCCTATGAGTCTCCTCCCCAACACTCTGATCTTTTGACACCTTACCTTTTAATGTGGATGATGAAGATTCTTGGGTAAGGTCTACCAGTTCTGATAGTCCCTTAGAAGCACAATAGTCTATTAATACCCTATTTTTGGCCATAATGTATGCCCTTAATTCCATTCGAAAGGGAATTTGAGTTTGGAATTGAGATAAAGGGACTGTATACAACCTGAGGGATTCCATTATGAAGTGTGGTGCTTAAGCTTCATCTTCTCTCATTGGGATCCTTTCTTCCAGTTGCTTTACTCCTCACACATACATTTGGAAGAACCTTTGGAATGGTATGTAGCATGGGGACTTGGCAGTATAACCCTTGATTCCATCCATGAATAGCTTGGCATAGTCATAGTACATGTTATATGCCAACCCATGAATGATCTTCAGAGTGTTCCTTGATGCTTGATCAAGACTTGTGGCTTTGGCAGATAGGCATCTGTTGACACGTGAAAATAAACAGTACCATACTGGAGGTAGGGCTTTCCTTCTGAAACTTCTTAGTAGAGGTAGTTCATCCTTGTAGCCTAGAGCCAAAAAGTCTTGAATCATCTGTTCATGTGAGGGGACCTCTTCAAAATTTGTTTTGCCAAATACTTCATCCTTGTTGGGTAATCCTAGCATTTTCCTCATTAAGTTGAGATTGAGTGAGAATGAGTACCCACCCACCATTGACACTAGTTCTTCCTCCTCAACATCATAGCTTAGATTCTTCAACCATTGTTGTAGGTATTGAAGAGGTACAAAGTATTGCCTTGTGAACATCCTCTTCAAGGAGTGAGATTTGAGTATCTCAAATACTATTTGATGACATGGTTTGAACTTTTCAGATTTTACATTCAGAGTACAGTTGTTCTCCTTGATCAGGTCAACCTTAGATTCTCGTAGAAATGCTTTGTTGAGATCTGGAACTATTGTAGCCCTTGACATTGCAGCAGTTGGAGTAAGGTGATTACCTCTTGCATCACCAACCTCTCCTTGTGATTCAACAGGAACAGGGGTTTCATCATTGACTTTGTTTAGACCCCATAATTCTTATTTGTAAAGGTAATGGAAATGTAGTAAGTATGGAAGTCTGGAGACCCGATGGAAGATGGAGCTGAGAAGATTTTAAGTGTTGAAGACAAACCAGAGATGCAATGAAAGGTCCAGAGATGCTATGAAGACCTAAAGTACTTAACCTGATAATCATCTACTTATGAAGAAGTTCATCAGGCTGATGAACTTAGCATTTCCATAACCCCTCTGGTTTTACAGCAACTGAAAAATCGTCAAGTGTCATACTTTGTTCAATTAGATCGACTCTAAGCAAGCAGATACGTGAAGAATCCTGATTGGACACGCTACCTAAAGATAGCTAGAGATGACTCATCGCCAACATGAATTCTGTTACACTAGGTAGTTAGAGATAACCCCTATCCTTCTAGATAGATATCTTCTCCGTGTTTATCTCATAGATATCTTATACTAGATTGTTATCTCTTAGACTAGATTGCTAGTATAAATAGAATTCATATGTCTTGTAATTCAGTAATCCTTCTCATTATCGTTATTATAGTGAAAATACTTGAAAGCTTTATACTTTCTTGAATATCATTAAAGTTGTTCTTCACTTTCTTCATCGATACGATAAATTTAGGTTATTAATCATAAATCTTCGTGTTACATTGAGAGATCTGGGATCAACAATTGGTATCAGAGCAAATTGATTGATTTTTAATCAAAATGATCAATTTGAATATGAGTATTCCAATATCTCAATTCTTTTTCTTTCTTCTCATTTCTCCAAAATCTTCAAAAATTCTCTCAAATGGCCAACTGGAATTCTGCAGACAGTGTTGGCTTTCTCACCAAACCTCCAACTCTTTAACGAGAAGAGTATCCCAAATAGAAGATAAGAATGATAAATTTCTTCAAGGGAATGGATAGGAATCTCCTTAGATCTGTCCCGGAAGGTCCTTATACACCTCAGACTCTAGTCCCATGAGTCCCTGGTTCTGGCACCACAGAATAAGCTGCAGCATACCATTTGGGGAAAGATGAAAGCACTTGGGATGAAGACGACATTGAAAAAGTAGAAGCTGATAGAAAGGCAAAAATATTGCTAATTATGGCAATCCCTAATGAGATCTGGGATAAGTTGGCAAGCCAACTTGAAGGAGGAGCCAAGACAAGAAAGAACGAAATGTCTCAAGCCTAAATGAATACACTAATTTCAAATCATTGCCTGCCGAAACGATTCAAAAGACATATCATTGCTTTAATGCATTAATCAATCAATGTCGTAGAAACGACATTGCAAGAATAAAGAGGAAAACAACGTTTTATTCCTCAAAGTCTCGGTGATGAATGGACACAATTGTTCATGTCTTTGCAAGCCAACCAAGACTTAGAAAGATGATCACTCCATGATGTCTATGGAACACTTGCTGCCCAAGAGCAAGATATATTGAAGAGGAAGGTGTCAATAGAGGACCTCTAGCCTTAGTTTCTGATGAAAAGGAGATTTCTAGAGGCCCCTCGAAAGAGCACCACAAGAAGAACGACATGAAGGCCTTGAGCATCGAATCTAAATCAGAAGAAGAAGACTCAGGTTCTGATGATGATTTCAAAACTTTTGCCAACTCACTTGCTTTAATTAAAAAACAGTTCCAAAAGAAGTTTGTCAAGAGGCCTTATGAAAAGGACAACAGAAGAGACTCTAGAAGGGAGAGATTCCAACCAACTTATGGACAGAAGACAGTAAAATTTCACCAGAGGGATAAAAAAGAGAAGACAGAGAAGAAACAAGAGAAGACAGAACAGAGGAAAGAAGAGAAGGAGGAGACCGAAGAAAAGATGGTCAAAGATGTTATTGGTGCGGAAAGCTAGGCCATTTCTCAAAGGAATGCAAAGAACGATTGATCAAGGATGGAGACTTCTATAAAATCAAGTACAAATATAACCCCAAAGAAAGAAGCTTAATGGACGAAAAAGAAATTGGGTATCTGACTCTTCATCCGAAGAAGAAGACAAAGCACTCATATGCCTTATGGCCAAGTCCTCAGTTGCTGAATCCACTTCCGACTCTGATGATCTGGTCTGTAATTCTTCCCTTGATGAAACTAACTCTACTCCATCAGAGCTAGAGTTAAAGGTTCTAAAACTTTCAGAGGATTTTCAAAAATTGACAGAAAAATTAAACTTTAAAAAATCTGAAAGAATAAAAGTTGAAAAAGAAACTAGTTTCTACAAAAGAGAAACTAATCTTCTCACTGAAGAAAAAGCTGAAATAAAGAAAGATTAAACAAGAATTGAATCTCTTAAGAGGCCAGAAGAAGAAAAGCTTTTGGAACTGAACAAGAAGATCTCCAAAGATCTAGAGAGAAAGGTAAAAGCTTTAAAAGAATCTGAGGCAGAAAGATTAAACTCAGTAGCTCTAAAAGATATCTTTCAAAATGAAAGAGAGATTCTTCATTAGAAGCTTCAACCAATGAACTTCTGATAAAGAAATATAATGATGCTCAAAACGTTTATGAGAGACTTAATAGTCAGACTGATTATCAAGGCATAAGATTCAATGATCTTGATTCTTTCATAGGAAACAAGAAAATTACTCTTGAATCCACTTTTAAACTTGGATGTGTTAAAAAACATGACTTTTCACCTAAACCAAAAGCCTCCTTCAAAATAGCCAAAATAAATGGAAAACCCATATTCTCTAGACAAGAATTTAAAATTGTGGTTTATGAATGCATCACTTGTAAAAATCCTGATGTAAAGGATGAAGTTTTAGTTCCTTCCAAACCGGAGGCCGATGGAAACTCTATAGTTCAACCAGAGCCTCTGGTAATCAATTCCATAAAGACATCAGAAAGTGCTACTGATGGACCAGAACATCAAAGTAAGAAACCAAAGCCATTTGGAGGATCGATGAATGATTCAAGTACCATGGAAAATTCATCTATTAAACCAGAAGCTCTGGATCTCATAAAAGATAGTTCTGAACCATCAACCTCAGAATCCATCTCTGCTAAAAACAATCAAGAAGGCTTAGATTTTGAGAAATCTTCAAGAGACTTCTTTGATTCTGATTCTGAAGAAGAAAATATAATATGTGAGAAACTAGAAGTAATTGTGGATAAGAAAATGTAAGTTCCAAAGATCCGAATGAATCCTGATTCAGTAGATATGTGCATAAAAGCTAAGACTTCTTTAGAACTAGAAAAGAAAAATATGAGAAAAGTTAAACATGCCAAGGAAACTCTACAAGGCAAGACCCCTCTCTCTAAATTCATAAAGTTCACCCATGAATAGAAACAAAAGTGGCATGCATTTGAAAATTCTAACATTCATATTTCTCTGATTTAGCTAAAGGGAAGAAGGTCAAACATCCCCTCAAACAGGAAGTAAAGTCCAAGCCTGCAATTTTTTTTTGCTAGATAGGAAGTTTGTAAAAACAACTAACGCTAGGACATATCCTTTTCATTATGCCTCTTCTTCTAAGTTTTCAATTAAAAAGAAAGTTGTTAAACACTCTTATTCAAATACTCATAACTGTCAGTGCTTAACTCTTTTACAAACGCTAAGGAATCATATGTTAGAACACCGATGCATCTTCTCTGAGCATATATATAGATATGAAAATGTTAAAACTCAGAAGAAGAAAATGAAAAAGAAGCCCATGCCTACAAAGGTTAAGGGAAAAGAAAAATAGCCTGAAACTAAGAAGGCTGATGAAAACAAGGGTGTAAATCCCCAAGCTAACAAGAGAGGACCCATCATGAAATGGTACCTAAGAAACCTTAATTTGTCTTGCAGGACCAGCATGTGCAACCATGGTACATGGACCCAGGTTGCTCCAGGCATATGACTGGTGATAAAAGTCAACTTTCCTTCTTCATTGAAAAATTCGAAGGAACTGTGACTTTTGGAGACAACAACAAAGGTACAATCAAGGGGTATGGCACTTTCATCAAAGGAAACATATCCATAGCAAAAGTGGCTTATGTTAAAGGCTTAAAGCAGAATCTATTAAGCATAAGCCAATTTTGTGACAAAGGTTCGGAAGTAAGATTTCATAAAGGTTTTTGCATCATTGTAACAAAACCTGGACAAACCATTATCAAGGCCAAAAGAGAAGAAAACCTCTATTTTATGGACTTCCAATCTTCTATGGGACAAGAAACCTTGTGTCTCACTTCCCATAGTAGTGAGGAAAATTGGCTATGGCACCGAAAAATTTCACATCTAAATTTTGAAGTTTTAAAGAAATTAGCCAAACAGAAGTTAGTGAAAGGTATACCTGATTTAAACTTTGAAAAAGATCATCTTTGCCCGGCTGTGAAATGGAAAAATTAAAACGAGTTTCTCATAAGTCCAAATTAGAAATCTCATGGTCCAAACCATTGGATATGCTTCACGTCGATCACTGCTGGCCCATCTCAACACAAAGCCTCTCTGGAAAGAAGTACATCCTTGTACTTGTTGATGAATACACAAGATACCCATGGGTTGAGTTTGTCAAGAAGAAATCAGAAGTTCCAGAACTCCTCATCACAGTGTTGAAAAATCTCCAAGTCCTTCTGCAAAGCAAGATTATAAAACTAAGAAGTGGCAATGGAACATAGTTCAAGAATGCCAGAATTGATGAATATCTCATTAATGAGGGTATATCTCAAAAAAATTTATCCGCCAGAACTCCACAACAAAATGGAATCATTGAACGAAGGAACATAACTTTAGTAGAAGCAGCAAGGACGATGCTTGCTTCATTAACACTACCCATCTCCTCCTGGGCTGAAGCTATTTCCATTGCCCTCTTCACCCATAACAAATCAATCATCAAAAAGAGGTACCAGAAGACCCCTTATGAACTCATCAACCAAATATGTCCAAATGTCAGATATTTTCATGTCTTTGGGTGCAAATGTTATGTACTTAATGACATAGAACATCTAGGAAAATTTGACAAGAAAGCTGATGAAGGCATATTCTTGGGTATTCTCAAACCGCAAAGGCCTACAGAGTATTCATCAAGAGGACCAAATTTGTCATAGAAAGCATCAATATGTCCTTTGATGATGCATCACCGATGACTTCTAGAAAACATAATTCAGAACTCAGACAGACACAAGAAACTTCTGATTCATCACACCACAAGGTAAGTTGAAGAAGATGAAGTCTCTGGACCAGTGACCAATGCAAAACTAACTTCCAGAGCTGATAAAATTCATGAGATCCCCAACACTGAAGGTACAATATTCTTTCTGAATCTCATGTTACTTCACCATCTACCACTTCTATGTCTCCAGAACTGGTACAAGAATCTGGAGAAGATCCATTTGAGGGGGAACAAGCAGTTCCATCTACCAATCCCACCAATGGAGAACTGCATCCTGATGCTCAAGTACCCTAATCTAGCACCAAATGGACAAAAAAGCATCCTTATCACCAAATTATCGGTGATCCATTGTCTGGTGTTAAAACAAGATCTGCCACAGCCAATGAATGCCTCTTCGCAAACTTTCTAAGCATGATCGAACCAAAGAAAATCTCTAAGGCTCTACAAGATCCAAACTGGATAGATGAAATACAAGAAGATTTGTTCCAGTTTGCGTGAAATAAAGTTTGGTCCCTTATGCTTCTCCCCAAAGGTAAAACCGCTATTGGGACCAAATGGGTCTTCAGAAACAAGAAAGATGAAGATGGCATAGTAATTCGGAACAAGGCTAGGCTGGTTGCCAAGGACTACTGCCAGGAAGAACGGGTAGACTATGAAAAAACCTTCGCTCCCGTTGCTAGGCTTCAAGCCATAAGAATCTTCTTAGCCTATGCAACACACAAGAGATTCAAGGTTTATTAAATGGATGTCAAGTCTGCCTTTCTGAATGGAAAATTGCAAGAAGAAGTCTACATTCAGCAACTTCTTGGGTTTGAGAACTCCAAAAATCTAGAGTACGTCTACTTTCTGGATAAAGCTCTATATGGGCTCAAACAAGCACCCAGGGCCTAGTATGAAACTCTCTCCACTTTTCTCACAGCCAATGAAGTTTAAAAAGGTACAATCAACATAACTCTCTTTCTCAAAAAACACAAAGATGATATTTTAATTGGCCAAATATATGTTGACAACATCATATTTGGCTCAACTAACTCCAAATTTTGTGAAAAATTCTCAAACTTGATGAAAAGTAAATTTGAAGGGAGTATGATGGGAGAACTCAGTTTATCTTCAGAAGGAATATTCATCAATCAGTCCAAATATGTGACTGATCTTCCGAAAAAAATATAATCTCTCAAATTCATCATCTTATGAGAACTCCAATAGCCACAGAAGCAAAGTTGTACTTTGATCCATCTGGCAAGGCTGTAGATGTAACAACCTACAGAGGCATGATTGGGTTACTCTTGTACCTTACAGCTAGTAGGCCATATATAATGTTTGCTACTTGTCTTTGTGCAAGATATCAAGCAAATCCTAAAGAGTCTCATCTTTCTTCAGTCAAGAGGATCTTTAGATACCTAAAAGGGACCCCTTTCTTAGGACTCTGGTATCCAAAGACTTTGGCTTTGAACTAATAGCCTATACAAATGCAGATCATGCAGGACGTAAACTTGATAGAAAGAGTACTTCTGGGAGATGTCAACTTTTGGAAGACAAGCTAGTTAGTTGGACATCCAGAAAACAAAATTGTGTCTCAACATCCACATCAGAAGCAGAGTATATTGTTGCTGCTAGTTGTTATTCACAAGTGCTCTAGATGAAAACTCAACTAAAGGATTATAGGTTCCACTATGAGAAAATCCCCATCGTCTGTGAGTCCAAAAGTGCAATAGCAATCTCTGCAAATCCAGTGAAACACTCCAAGACAAAGCATATTGATGTCAGGTACCATTTTCTCAAAGGCCATGTAGAAAAGGGAACCATAAAGATGTATTTTGTTCTCACGGATATCCAATTTGCTGATCTCTTTACAAAATCCTTAGATGAGAATTTTTTTTTATTGTCAACAAGATGGGTATGCTGAATTACACCTCTTAAGACATAAAATCTATCCAACCAGAGCCCCTCTAGTCCAAAGAATTCATTCCCTCCAAGTCTAAGTACATTAATCGTACAACCAGAGCCTCTGGAGTTAAGGACTTAAGGACCATAGCCCCTCTGGTCCTACTTGGTCCCTACATGCACCTATTTTTATGCCAACACTWKGTTKYWWAMTCCMCCWTMCARWCMWYRGMSYMYKWKYYMATAKRSMRYAMCKWCTMSATSMYMWSWMTYYRKRAYMRKARYCYMWTTGSWCCWWYWWWMMYWKSWMAMWMCWYRRGYYTKCARGMYMTRAATGYMWYSWRASYSYMTSSTYYAWYAWWSRWGWWACKSTWSTCCWCCMWSKCKWKAYWMYYRGWGCYMSKSYSKCYSTSMYWMSWKTKAMTWSMAKYMWTSCMCRYWRWMCMYYSASMKAMMWWAGYYSSTMYWSYYYMYMRMWYTTKMYRASCWRWSMMCYKCKSKWTRTMWKRWGWKTKSCWTTCARRMYTYKMTSYYATSMKRSRWKMWMTCYTTKKGSRMATAKWKCYMYYKTRSWWRATYWWRWAWCKMWKKTTYRSWYWYWYWMRYTWTWTWCMAKTRWMYWGMRYYWYKSRYKMTAWGKWCCARWYMYYYWATCWTGYWAYCWMKKTARWAYMWRWRAYMMYCTRKWWYWATAARRGYATTYWWTYMAYMAWSWMCKWAWYYTWWYMAYCCAWMKWYAWAAYYMSAKMATMTSSMYWMMWAAWMWMAMSMYRTKCWWSAWWCRARAGRRAKYKTTSYWAWSTCAMSMYWWCMYGMSCMWMWWKWAARKSKKARKWTRWYCMAWYMMYWKMWYMWTWAWKRAWMTMWKYKWAWRCMWCAGMCYCYMWAKWWGWMMYYCCWTCACWAYCRSMRSMMCTCYKGYTMACACCGCCAGATAGGTATGCAACCTCCWAATCGCTCTCCTAGCAATGAAAATTAACTCCAATGAGCGATCCATCATATTGTMTTGAGTGCCTAGGGCCGCAATCACTCCATCAGCAAAGTGTCRATAATGCTCCAACCTACTTTGACACATCTCTAGGTCTTGGGCGATGCCCAAAACCCATAAATTCTCCAAGGTAGTCGTACCCRGAGGGCGSTCCGACGTGRTCCTGGTGGTAGGTGRGGGTGTTATACTACGAGTGCGTGACAKAGATGACTCCCTCACGGCTCYGGTAGGGGCGGAGAAAGACACCCTCACAGGCGGAGGAATGCACTTTCGGGCGGTGGCCMGAACTCTAACTCCGTGTGGCGCTATAGAATGCRCGGGTATAGAGMGAGKCGGCTYTGGAGTAGGTGATCGCGCCAATGATTCRGTAACATCGTTGTCACTATCATAACCGTRCTCTRAAGGATCGTAATCTCYGGAGTTCGAAAACTYATTTTCTGATGACATAGTGCYGCGATATTTAATAAAAAWTTTAAATTATTGAAYGAATCATAATAAATGTCAAAAAGATGCAAAATTTATGCAAACTCACATATGCGAACCGTKCTTTTCTTATTGAGTAAGAAGTCCTTAACTTTTAGACAAACACCTAACATAACCGATMCRCRTCTCTCCTTATACATRCTTAATTAGACACAGGTCATCAGGCTCTGTCTAATTAGAGTATGCTAAGAAGTCACTCGTTCTAGTTATATTAGTAGTATGTCTGTTTTGAATTTTTGAGACTCTTTTTAAGAAAATTATTTCGTAAAATTTTGGGTTATAGTGTATGGTTTTCTTAGAAAACCGGTGTTCTCTATAACCTACAACTTTGATACCAATTCTGTCATACCCTGCTAAAGCGGAAACACGAGGTATGGCAGGTAGAGTCTCATAGCAATAGAGTATAAAGAAACACAACCATACATTTAAAATTTAATTACACCATTTAACCAAAGTTTACAATTCCAAAGACAAGTTTGTAACTTAAACACAAAAAGAAATTTAAAGTTGA
>NW_020200782.1:29722-33883 GCF_001531365.2 Cynara cardunculus var. scolymus
AGTCTCCCCTTGTTAGAGAAATTTCGTCCCGAAATTTAACGACTGCTATTGTCAATGGATTTTTCTGCAAACAGTTGCGGATATTTGCCTTTCATGAAATCTTCTCGCTCCCAAGTGTACTCTGGACCATGTTTCGCATTCCAGCGGACCTTAACAATAGGGACTTTTCTGCTTCTCAACCGTTTAACTTTTCGGTCCAGTATCTCGATTGATTCTTCAACGAAGTGTAACCGATCGCTAATCTGAACATCGTCTAGGGGTAGCACTATTGTTTCATCCGTTAGGCATTTCTTCAGATTCGACACATGGAACGTGTCATGGATGGCGCTTAGATTTTGTGGCAACTTCAACTTGTACGCCACTGGTCCGATTCTTTCGAGTATTTCGAATGGACCAATGTATCTAGGACCTAGCTTGCCTCTCTTCCTGAATCGTACTAGTCCCTTCCATGGCGATACCTTTAAGAGTACTTTATCCCCCACTTGGAATTCCAACGGCTTTCTCCGATTATCCGCATAACTCTTCTGACGGTCTCTTGCCGTCTGAAGTCTCTCCTTGATGATTGAAATCTTGTCGGTGGTTTCCTGGATAATATAGGGCGTTGTCAACTGTCTATCTCCGATCTCTACCYAGTTAAGCGATGATCTGCATTTACGTCCGTAGAGGGCTTCATATGGTGCACACTGTATGCTGGTGTGATAGCTGTTGTTAAAAGAGAACTCAACAAGGGGTAGATGGGTATCCCAACTCCCACCAAAATCTATTACACACACAGGCAACATATCCTCAAGTGTTTGAATAGTTCTTTCCGATTGTCCATCTGTTTGAGGATGATAGGCGGTGCTATAATCCAAACACGTACCCAATGCCTTTTGAAGAGTCTGCCAAAATCTTGATGTAAAATGTGTATCTCTATCCGAAATAATGGAAATAGGCACAC
Source organism: Cynara cardunculus var. scolymus (assembly GCF_001531365.2). NCBI lineage: Eukaryota > Viridiplantae > Streptophyta > Magnoliopsida > Asterales > Asteraceae > Cynara > Cynara cardunculus. The sequence goes on from NW_020200782.1 coordinate 30,663, forward strand.
CATGACGTGTAACTATTTCATCGATGTAGATTTGTGCAAGCCTTTCCATACTGAAGTCTTCTCGAACCGGTAAAAAGTGCACAGATTTCGTAAGCCGATCCACTATGACCCAAATTGAGTCATGTCCTTTCCTAGTCCTAGGTAACTTAGTAACGAAGTCCATTGATATCTGGTCCCACTTCCATTGGGGAATCTCTGGTTGCTGAAGGAGACCAGACGGTTTATGATGCTCTGCTTTTACCCTTGTGCATGTTAAGCATCGACTTACATACAAAGCAACATCCTTCTTCATTCCTGGCCACCAGTAATATTCTTTTAGCTCTTGGTACATCTTATCAGTTCCTGGGTGGATTGAGTATCTTCAGCGATGTGCTTCCTCTAAAATTGTTGACCGAAGTTTGTCGTCCTTTGGTATCCAAACTCTATCTCTAAAGTAACGTACCCCATCTGCTCGAATTTCGAATTCCTTCTCTAAGTGATGCAGGGTTTCGTTCTTCAGATTCTCTGTTTTCAACACCTCTTCTTGAGCTTCACGAATTTGCGTTTTTAGGTTCGTTTGAATTATTATCCCCATCGCTCGTACTCTTGACGGTTTTATTGTTTCTTTTCGACTTAGGGCGTCTGCTACCACGTTAGCTTTCCCTGGATGGTATTTTATTTCACAGTCATAATCGTTGAGAAGTTCGACCCATCTCCGTTGCCTCATGTTCAACATCTTTTGGTTTAGAATATGTTGAAGGCTTTTGTGATCAATGAAGACAGTGCATTTGGTGCCGTAGAGATAATGTCTCCAAATCTTGAGTGCAAACACCACTGCTCCTAGCTCCAAGTCATGAGTGGTGTAGTTCTTTTCATGAACCTTGAGTTGCTTTGATGCATAAGCAATGACCTTGTCATTTTGCATCGGCACCCATCCCAAGCCTTGGTGTGATGCATCACAATATACCACAAAATTCTCTGTGCCTTCTGGTAGCGCTAAGATTGGTGCATGACATAGCTTATGTTTGAGCAATTGGAATGCTTCTTCTTGCTTTCCCCCCCAACATAAACTCCTTATCCTTCTGGGTTAATACCGTCAGTGGTTGTGCGATCTTGGAGAAATTTGAAATAAAACGGCGATAGTAACCCGCTAAACCGAGAAATTGGCGAATTTCTGTTGGGGTCCTTGGAGYTTCCCACTTCTTTATAGCCTCAACTTTGGCCGGATCAACATGAATTCCCTTCGCATTTACCACATGACCAAGGAARTGCACCTCACGAATCCAAAATTCGCATTTGGAGAACTTGGCATATAATTTCTGATCCCTTAATAGTTCAAGTATCAACTTTAAGTGCTGCTCATGCTCCTCTTTGTTTTGCGAATAGATCAGGATGTCATCTATGAATACAATCACGAACTTATCCAAATATGGCCTACATACCCTATTCATTAAATCCATGAAAACTGCTGGCGCATTAGTTAACCCAAATGGCATGACTAAAAATTCATAATGACCATAACGAGTTTTGAACGCCGTCTTAGGAATATCTTCCTCATGGACCCTCATTTCATGGTATCCGGATCGAAGATCGATCTTTGAAAAGTAAGTGGCACCTTGAAGTTGATCGAACAAGTCATCGATTTGGGGAAGAGGATATCGGTTCTTAATGGTCAGCTTATTGAGTTCCCTATAATCGATGAACATCCGAAGGGATCCGTCTTTCTTTTTAACAAATAGAACTGGAGCTCCCCAGGGTGAAGAGTTGGGTCTGATGAATCCTTTATCGAGTAGCTCCTTTAGTTGTTCTGACAATTCTTTCATTTCCGATGGTGCTAAACGATAAGGTGATTTGGCTACAGGTGCTGCTCCAGGAATTAAGTCAATGTGAAATCGGACTTGCCGTAACGGGGGTAATCCTGGTAGCTCATTAGGAAACACCTCGGGAAATCCCGAACTATGGGAAGATCCTGGATGCGTTTCTCTTTAATTCCTTTATCCATAATGTGAGCCATAAACGCGACATATTCCTTTTTCAAGTATTTTCGCATCTTCATACATGTTAATAACTTGAAATTTCTCTGGGACTTCTCTTCGTGCACCACGAGCGTTTCACTTCCTTTCAAAATTCGAATGGTCTTCTCAGAACAACATATCTCGGCTTGATTTTTGGATAGCCAATCAATACCCATAACTACATCAAAGCTTCCTAATCTAATTGAATAAGGTCTATGCTAAAGTTTTGTTCAGCTAAACGTACTGTACAATTTGTGATTACGTCTTCCGTCCTAACTTCCTGACCATTAGCAAACTCGATAACGAAATCTTCTTTCAGCTTTTGCGATTTTAAACCAATCTTTGGTCTAAATTCTAGGGATACAAAACTCCTATCTGCTCCAGAATCAAATAGTATGGATGCGTAATGATTATTCAGAAGAAATGTACCTGTGACCACATTCGAGTCTTGCCTGGCTTCTTCCACCCCAATTGCAAATGCTCGACCTCGTGCTTGGCCTCCTTGATTTCCTTGGTTGACTGGTCGTGCTGGATTAGTATCTGACCCTCGGTTCAATTTCGGGCATGCATTCCTGAAATGATTCGGGCTTCCGCACTCATGGCATGTTCGATTCTCTCCGATCTTGCAATCTTTAGCGAAATGATCTCCTTTATTGCATCTGAAACAAATGATGCATCTCCCGCTATGGTGATAATTGCACTTGCCACATTTAGGGTAAGTTTCCTTGCCCTTTTCTCCTGTTTGAGACTGAGCCCCAAATTTTCTTATCACTTTTTGGTTCTTGCCTAAATTGTTGTTGGCCCTTTTCCACGATTGCCCCTCTAGTTTCCTCTTTCCACCAAATTTGTCTTACTTTAAAATCCCTGATCTAACTGCATCATTTGTCAGACAGTTTGCCAAAACCACCGCATTTTGTATAGTGGTTGGGTTTGCCGACGTGACCATCCCTCGGATTTTAGGTGCCAATCCCCAGATGTACCAATCAATTCGTTTCTCCTTTGGAGTGACCATATGAGGTACTAACTTGGCAAGCTCATGAAAACGAGCAGTGTATTTGTCCACCTCCATTCCAATCATGGTGTGATTCCAGAATTCAACTTCCAACTTCTGAATTTCGCTCTTAGAACAATACTCTTCGATGAGTAACTTTTTGAGTTCTTCCCATGATAGTTCATAGGCAGCTTGGCGACCACGGGTTTGAACTTGAATGTTCCACCAAGTTAGGG
>NW_020200782.1:36383-73280 GCF_001531365.2 Cynara cardunculus var. scolymus
GGATTAATAAGTCCTAAGTCCATAAGTGTCTACATATGTCCAACTTAATTATCTATAGTCCAAATATACATAATGTTCATATGCTCGTTAATATAGTAATTTATACCGGAAGTAATGCTATAGTCCAATAAAAAGATCAAAATTTACAAAATCAAATAATCCCAAAATCTCATTTTTGGGCARAAACTAATGATACATAAAATGATCATTTTAAAGAGACTTCTAAAATGAGATAGTTTCCTATCTTTTTATATGAGATATAGCACTGAGTTATGGTCATTGGAACATATATATACAAATCTGTCAGATTCGGACAGATTGCATGCTCACTTTGTTTTGAGTAGTTAAAAACCTCAAATCACCACATTTTTGAATGAAATCAGTGGCATTTGAAAGGTAACTCATTAAGTTAACTTCCAGAAGAAAAATTTATGATTTTGAATGATTATCTAGAGAGTTATGGCTGTTTAAAGTAGGATTTACCTACTGAAAAAACTCTCAGATGCACATATATAATGTTTTGAGTATTTGGGGAGTCAAAACTCAATGTTTTTGAGTGAGACCAATTGTATTACAACCCCAACTCAATAAATAAACTTTTAGAAGAAGATTCATAACTTTTGAACATATTATTTTCAAGATATAGAYGATTTATGCWCATGCACATAATYTRTCAGCATCTAAAAATGCCATTTTTAAGAATCAAACTCACATAAAATCATGATTCTACCTACCTTCTTGAGTTCTAATGTTTGGGTCMWAGATTACCACCATCATATGAACATTTTTACATGTTTTTGGTGTGTAATMTCTCMTTAAAACTYAGAATTTTCGGAGGTTAGAAGATAGTAGATAGAAATGCATAAAAAGTGGGTTTTTCTCCCAAAATTTTGCAAGAAAAAGAGGGAGATGAAGATGTTACCTTGGTTGTTGATGTGAGGAATGTAATATCTTCAAATCCTTGCTAATTTGATGAAGAAATGATGAAGAATTCGGCTGAATAGATGGAGGATGAAGTTGACTTGAGTTTTAGAGAGAGAGAGAGGGAGAGGGAGTTTAAATTTGATAGGATGCAAAATGGCTTGAAAAGAAAGAAATGAGACTTTTTATATGTGTGAATAAGGGAGGGAAGAGGGGGGAGTGGCCGGCCATGGATGGCCCAAGCCCACCCTCTATATAATTTTTTTTTTATAAAAACCTAAGCCCAAAATGCTAAAATGCCATTTTTCTCAATTTTGACATTTTTCTTCAAATTAAAAACCCATGATGGCTAAATTCATTTAAATAWAAAGGTTTTATATTTAAAACACTAAAACTTGGTGTTTTATATAAATTAGGTATAAATTAGAGCATTTGGCACTGTATAGGACGTTTCAGATAATTACGGGTTGGAACCGAATTTTCTAAGCAACTGCCGGAATCTCTAGAAATTTTTCGACCAAACTAACCTAATCTTATAAATTATCTTCAATAACACTAATATAAACTTAATAAGAGCTAACATGGAAGTTCGAATTTAACAGCTGTCACACCAAAACTTCGTAATTAGCATTTATCTTACAATTAATTGGGATTTTCAAATTTTCTTTTGATATATCCTTTTGGATTATTTTTATAATTATCCTTATGGATAATTACCACACCAAAGGTCATCCATCAAAGGTCACCAACCTGTAACCTTGACCCTTCCCAATAAAAACCTCCAACATTACCTCACCCATCAACCCCATTGCACCACGTGTCTCTATTGCTATGTCACTCATCATAATTGTGAGCTATAATTACGGCTCACGATCATAACTTTTCACCTTTTCACCATACGTTAGACGCCAACATTCACCTTTACCATTATTTTATTCCTTTTCTTTTGAAAACCCCTCCCACTTCCCACACTATATAAACACCCACCTTCCACCATTTTTACCTTTTATGCTCACATAACTCCTTGTACGAACAAAGGCGAAACAACAAACCTGCAACTCAGCTTCTTTAAGCAACTTAACAATGGCTTCCTCCTCCACTTCCCATGATTCCAACCAGATTGAAAGCCAAGTTCAGTCCAATGGCGTCGACAACCATGCCCTTGTCTTCCTCCCCATCAAACCCAACAACCGTCACATCCATTTTCGTCCCCAACTGTTTGAAGATAGGTTTGCCATTTTAGTAGAGTTTTTCCAAAACTATGTCCTCCAAACCACCTTGACTCTATCTGACAACGAAGTCCCCGTACGGTATGTTCAACAATATTGGAAAACCTGCGATTTTTACCCGGAAAACCATGGCATTAGGGGTGACATTGATGCCTCGAGTGACATGGTTTGCACCATTAAGATATCAAGGGCCAAGATTTCCAAACTCCTGTTTATTCCCACAAGACAGGAACTCCAGATTGCCCACTAACAAGAACTACCTACAAGCCATCACATTCTCTACTTCATCCGAATGTTAGGCTACAATAGGGAACTTCACAATTCAAACTTCAAGCACCAATATCTTCCACCCATCTGGAATGTGTTCTTCAGTGTTCTCAACAAGGCTCCCACCTGCAAGCTTGAAAGTATGAACCAAGGAAACAACAACATCATGACTATCATGTATGGTCTATACTTCAACCTTCCTCTTCACTACACATTGCTCATTTACACCGAGATACACACCGTTGTGGTCAAGAAGAACAAACTCATGGTCACCGACAAGCCTGTCTCGTTCGTTATATTCCCCCGCTTCTTTGCACTGTTTATCAAGGACGCGATGAAGATAAACGATCTTCTAAGCAATAAATCGTTCACCCCACACAGTTCATCATGACCGGTCCTCGCCCCACCATCTCTAAGGAGGGCTAACCTGATGAGAGGCCACTTTCAAGAGCCATGCTGAAAGTCAAACCCGAAACCTCAGCTACCCTTAGGGTCTACCAAAGCTCCACACTGGTCCAACAGCCACAACTAGCTACCCCGGAGCATATAAAGCCAACCTCTGGAACGAGCGAGGGATCCCAAGGCGAGAGGACTCAGTCTAGTGAGACTCCGATGATGATGACAGTCCTCCCACCTCCCTCGAACCACTTCACACTGCTACTGCCTCCCCTCACCCAACTCTTTAGGCCACCAATCCACTATCCCTTGTGACAAAGGCCAAAGGGATATTGAAGAAGGACTGGCCAGTCCGAACCTTACCCAAACCAGTCATCCAGAGGCCAACCTTCAGGTCTCTGGATATAGTGAAGCCTAGAAACCCCATTTTCCATCACCCCTCTCTCAACACAGAGAGGTGATGAAAAAAAGGGCCCCTTCTCCTCAGGGCCCGACACTCTCTACATACTCAGAAGCATTTGTTGCTTCTGGCTTTGAATTCCCTATAGATCATCCAGAGCGATCTCCTGTTCAAGCACACACCCCCTCGATACTTGGTCTATCTACGGGGACATGTATGTACTTCCCTTTCTAGGACTCTAAGTTCGAAGAGGAGGAAGCTACTATCTGAACATCCCGAGATAGTTCTTCATTAGAAGGCTATCAAGGACGGGGTGGAAGTCCTCTCTCTTGCCCAACATCGAAATAGGCATCGATGAAGGCGCCTCCGGAACTGAGGCTCAACCTACGACATCCATTGCCGTGGGGGTTACCCCCTTGCTGAGTTGGTCATAAAGGCCAAGTTCCAAGCCTTTGCCGACTGAATTCAGTGGTCCTTGGAAGACCTTAAACTCACAATTGCGAGGGTTGCTGAATCCACCCCCACCTATGATACAACCCAAATTCAGCAATCCATTGCCTCCCTTGAAGCTCAATCATGGGAAAACACCACCCCTATCCAATCCCTCCAACGTCTAGTGACCCAACACCACAACTACCATAATAACCTTATGGTCACCAGAATTGACTCCATCGACGCATCCATCACCTCCCTCTTCTCCTAAATTGCAGCCATCGATGCATCCATCACCTCAATATCCACCACCATACAAAACCTCACCCATCCATCCATTACCACCCCTTCCTTTGCAGCACCACCAACCAATGAAGCATTCAACTCCTTTACTGCAGAGATGAGGGAACTGATCTCATCCATCACCATACCACCCACCCCTACCGTTGTTGCCTCATACTCCTTGGAGTTGGTATCTAAGGCCGATCTCTAAGCATTCCAAGCGAAAATGCTCTCCAAGTTCATTGAGATCAATGTCAAATCCATGAAAAAGCCGCGAGCCTGCTACCGCCCATAAACTCAAACTTTCTCAGAAACAGGCCCGAATAGATGCTTTCCTTCGCCGAGTAGAATAAGATAAGCGGCGAATGGCTGTGAGGATTTATGCCTCATCGCTACACAGGAAGAAATGAGTCCACTTCTCTTGCTCCATAGAGCGGCCCCCGAAGTGCCAAAGGCATGATGACCAAGACCCTGATGATAAGGGTCTAGGTCCTCAAGACGGGGAAACATCGTCCATCACTCTCGTGGACACTTCATCAGCTCCACCACCACAAGCACAAGCTCCATCACCTCCACCAACTGCTGGATCAGAGGCGAGGGAACCAGAGGCTCAACCCTCTGATGATGTAAATAATGTAAACATTCTTAACTTTCCTTCCATTATTTTTGCAGCATCTTCCTCTGATCCAACTGCAAGCATTGTTACACCTAGTAGAAGGGCAATCCCTTAGCCGAAATACTCTTACCCACCTCAGATCCATCATCAACCAACCCATTACCACCAACCGATGAAGCCTTACACATCTTAGTGAGTTCTTTATCACCTCCCGAAACACAACCCTCAACCATAACAACTCCCAAACAACCAGATTCCCAACCTTCATTCACTTCATCACCAACCTAACAAGAACTTGTCACTATACAGCCTGAAGCCACCCAACCAGAACCCATTAGCAACCAACTAGATACTATCACCACTCAACCATAAACCACCCAGACAGAACCCACTCAACCAAAACCACCTATTACCCAACTAATAAAACCAACAATGCCTGCAGATGTTCCTTCCTCCTCAAGGCAGCCTCCATCCATTGTCTGAGTACAGGAAGTCATCGCCCAGATGGAGACACTAAGGAGACGTCCGGAGGTGCCACTTAAGGAACCCATCATGATGGAAAATATTCATCAGTATCTCTACCATGATCGTGATGAGCACATTGTCTTAAACCCCGATTTAATCAGGAATCGGTTTGTTAGGCAGCACACTCAACCGCCACATGCCATCTTCTCAAATGAGGGAATAAAGACGGTCCATGACATCAACCTTCAGACCTTTGCCAACAAAGCCATCAAATACATCAAGTACACTGTGGAGCACGTACATGGAATGATCTGTGTCTTCAATGACAATGACCTGATCAATCTAAACCCATGAGACTTAATTGATTTGTATGGCCACACTACTCAATGAGAGGACCACGAAATAAGGTACGAGATGGAAAGAAGTGTGATCATAGAGACGATGGGGACTTTAGTCAAGTTCAGAGCAAAGAATTTTCAGATAGCGCTGGAACTTGGCATCGAAAGACTATCCTTCACTGCTCCAAATGAAGACTTTCCTAGGCAGGAGAAGCGCTCTGCCTCCGTCTTGAATCAACCAGAATTGGGCTTAGTTTTCAGAAACGAGTTTGTTACCAAGACGTTCTTCCGATTGACTGAGGTCTTTAAGTATTCAACCGATACACTTGAATGGTTACAGAAAGTCGTTCAAGAAAGACTGGGTAGAGACTAAGTGCCAAAAAGAGATGAAATAGAACTAATTCATGGGAACTCCACAGTCATAAGATACAGAAGATTGATGATGCAATTTTGGAGAATCTTCAATGGAGACCCTGAATGAGATGTAATTTTTTTTATCCTTTCTCTTTTACTTCCGTACTGTATGAAACAATCCATTCAATGAAAATGAATTTTTTTTTGACAAAAGGATGTTTCTATTAGCATAGTTCTTGTACATAGATAACTGTCTGTTTATAGTTCATAGATAGCTATTTTTTATTTTTCATTACTTAGGGGTAGATTGTTAGACCCCATAATTTATATTTGTAAAAGTAATGAAAAATGTACTAAGTATGGAAGTATGGAGACCCGATGGAACGGAGCTGAGAAGATTCTAATTGTTGAAGACAAACCAGAGATGCAATGAAAGGTCCAGAGATGCTATGAAGACCTAAAGTACTTAACTTGATAATCACCTACTTATGAAAAAGTTTATCAGGACGATGAACTTAACATTTCCATAACCCTTCTGGTTTTACAGCAACTGAAGAATCGTCAAGTGTCACACTTTGTTCAATCAGATCTACTCTAAGCAAGCAGATACATGAAAAATCTTGATTGGACACGCTACCTAAAGACAGCTGGAGATGACTCATCGCCAACATGAATTCTATTACACTAGGTAGTTAGAGATAACCCCCATCCTTCTAGATAGATATCTTCTCCATGTTTATCTCATAGATATCATAGACTAGATTGCTAGTATAAATAGCATTCATATGTCTTGTAATTCAGTAATCCTTCTCATTATCTTTATTATAGTGAAATTACTTAAAAGCATCATACTTTCTTGAATATCATTAAAGTTGTTCTTTACTTTCTTCATCAATACGATAGATTTAGGTTATTAATCATAAATCTTCGTGTTACATTTAGAGATCTAGGATCAACTGTCATTTTGGTTTTCCCCAATAGCTAGGTGGTCATATGTCGTATGGAATGAAGACACATTTTGGGGCATTGGCAGATTGATGTTTTGGTTGAGCGTGACTTCAATGTTGCCAACCATGAAAGATCCTTGGTTAACCTCATTGTCAGAGTCAAACGAAGATGAAGGTTTGAAGCAGGTTTTCGTGGTGTGAATGGATTTTTGAACATTCGATTGTCAGTTAGCCATTAGTCATGAGTGAAGGTTGCAAAGAGTGACTGAAAATTCAAGCATTGTTCGATTGAGAGAATATGTTTGCAGGTAGTTTGAACAAGGAACTCAATATGAACAATATAATGATTTTGAATATTTATTAGGAAGTGAAGGGTTTTTTTTAGAGTGCCACGTGTATAAAAAGTTGGTCATTAGGCATGATTAATTAGAGACAAACTGGCATATTACCATCGATAATTGTGATTTAGATACGTGGTAAAACTGCTCTAGTGAAAATATAACACATGGCACTCGACTAGTGAACATTTATAGTCAGATAGAGAATTTACATAAGTAAAAACTCTGAAGTGAATTCAGAGTTTTACAACTCTGAACAAAGAAAAACTCTTTAAAATCCAACTTCTTAGAACCATAAAAGCATTTGAAGATTAAAAAAGTGGTTTGAATATTCTAGAAAAGATTTTATCAACCATGTAAGTTGTCCTTCTTTCATGTGATGTAAGAGTTAGTGGTTCAGAGAACAGACAAAGCAAATATGAATATGGATTCAGAGATATGAAGCTTCAGAGTTGAGTCTATTCAAAGTTAACTCAATAAATCTTAGAAAACTGAAATCAAGAACATATAGTTCACTCCCCCTTGAAAATAGCTTGAAATGTTTAGACAAAAATTGATTAGCATAAAACAAGAACACTTGATAAAAGGAAAGGATAATAAATATGAGAAGTATATGTTCATGTTCGTAGACTTGAAGAAAATCTGAAATTAATGATTTCAGAGTTATGAGTAATCCTGAAAAACTTATTTTCAGAATTCTGAACTAGTGCCTTAAGAGTTTCGAGATAGCATTGAAATGCGATGGTTAATAGTTCTAAATCTGGTTTAAACATATTCAGAACTCTGAATTAGTATTTTTCAGAGTTTTAAGATAACTCTAAAAAGCAAAGTTGAGAGCTCTGAATTAATGCAAGATTTCAAATGCTCAGAAGTCTGAACTAGTGTCTTTCAGAGTTACAAGGTCACTCTTAAAAGCAATAGTTAAGAGTTCTGAGTTGAGAAGTCAATTATGCATAGGTCTAAACTAGAGTCTTTCAGAGTTTCAAGATAACTCTAAAAATCTATAGTTAAGAGTTCTGAATTAGTGTAAGAATTCAAGCATTCAGAAGTCTGAATTAGAGTCTTTTAGAGTTTCAAAATAACTTTAAAAAGCAATAGTAGCAATTATGAGTTGAGCATTCATACATTTAGAAGTTTGAACTAGAGTCTTTTAGAGTTTCAAGATAACTCTAAAAAACAATAGTTAAGAGTTCTAAAAGTAAGAATTCTATGGAACATATAGAATTCTGAAATAAACAATGAATATTAAGAAGTTGGATTTAGCATCCCCAACTTGCTAACCAAAAGAATTGAATCTCTTTTCATCAAGAGGTTTAGCAAATAAGTCAGCAAGTTGTAATGAACAAAATACATTTCAATGGTTCCTTTTTCAACCTGATCCTTTATGAAGTGATACCTTATATCTATGTGTTTTGTTTTGCAGTGCTGGACAAGATTTGCAGTTATGAGTATGACACTCTTTGAGTCACAATAGATGTGAATTCTATTGAATATGTATCCATAGTCTCTATGTTGAGTCTTGATCTAAATGACTTGTAAGCAACAACTTGTTGCAGCTACATATTCAACGCCTGCTGTTGAAGTTGAAACACAATTCTGTTTCTTTAAAGTCCAACTTACCAGTTTATCACCTAAAAATTGACAGGACCTGATATGCTTTTTTTGTCCAGTTTGCAACCATCATAATCTGCTTATGTGAATGTTGTTAAATTAAATCTAGAATCTTTAGGATACTATAGGTCCAATGAAGGTGTATCTTTAAGATATCTTAAGATTCTTTTTACAGCCAAAAGGTGAGATTCTTTTGGATTTACTTGATATCTGCACAAAAGCATGTGGCAAACATAATGTCTGGTCTACTACCAGTTAAGTATAACAAAGATCCAATCATGCCTCTGTAAAGTTTTTAATCAACAAAATTTCCATTTAAATCTTTATCAATTCTTATTCTAGTGGCCATTGGAGTCTTTGTTGAAGAACAATCAGACATATTAAATATCTTTAAAATATCATTGACATACTTAATATGGTTAATGACTATTTCTTTGGGTGTTTGCTCAATTTGAAGTCCTAAAAAGAAGTCCAATTTACCTATCATACTAATTTCAAACTTTTGTCTGCATTATGTTAGAATGTTTATTTTCAAAAGTGTAAGTAAAAAGTCTCTTACTCTAGTCCAGAGGACTAAGTAAGAAAGCTGCCTGAAATTAAGAGCTCGAATACAAAGCTCGTCACAGAGGAATGAGGACCGAAGAAATGGGCGTCAAAAAGCCTAGTCTTCAAGACAGAGCCTCTGCACTATACATACAGAGCCTCTGGGTCTCCAACTCTCCCATACGCGTGAAGGTTCCACGACCCATCTTACAAGTGCTACAGTCTCAAGCGAACAAGTATTCAGAAACGGTTATCTCAATCAGACACGTGGAGGCAGAAGATTGGTGGACGCGTTGACTTCTCCCAATTCCTAATTTATGGAAGATTCCTTTTCTGGAAATGCCTATAAAAGGGTATTTCCTCTAAGAAGATATTTACCAATCTTGAAAGAAAGAAGACGCGCTCCTTCCATATTCTAAAGAGAGAAATTCGCACTTATGACAAATTATCTAGTTGAGAGATATTTTGTAAACACACTGTTGTTTGTTCTTGGTGTTCTTGGTGTAATCTCATTATTCCTTCAAAGATTACTGTGTTTTTATCATTTTTACTTAACCTTCTAGTATCATAGTTATTGCTTCTGCTCACTTGTAGCTTTAAGCTTTGATTACTAGTGCATTTGAGGATCTGGATTCCTACAATTGGTATCAGAGGCTTCTAATCAGTCTATTGATTAGTTGGATCCATTCCATAAAGGATATCCTCTTTTGCTTGGTTATTTTGTCTTTGTTGAAATCAGTTTTCATTCTAGATCACATTTTTCCTGTGAAAATCTGCAGATCTCATTTATTTCTGTGAAGATAAAAGGATTTGAATCTAGTCTCCAATATTGCGTTCCTCAAGTTCAGTTTCTACACTCCAAAACTTCTAGTTTTCTATTCTACCCTTTTTCTTGAAAAATGTCAAATCAATCCTGGAATTCGATGTATAGTTTTGTATCTCTTACTAAACCAGCTATTAAGGATGAATATCCCTAGTGAAAGATAAGGATTATTAACATCTATGAAGGTATTGACTAGAACTGTAGGAATCCATAAAGAATGGACCTTATGTACCAATGACTGTAATCGCTAGAGTTCCTGGTACTTCGACTACTACTGAGATTCTTGTCGTCCGAGCTCCCAAGGCTAGAAGGGACTGGGATGATGAAGATAAATGTAGGGTTGAGCTTGACCAAAAATCCAAAAGGCTATTGATAATGGCACTTTCCAACTAATTTTTTCAGTCTCTGGATGCCTGTGATTCTGCCAAGGATCTATGGGATAAATTAGCCAACCAGCTTGAAGGAGGAATAAAGATGAGAAAGAATCGGTGTGTTCAATGCTTGAATGAGTACAACAGCTTTCAAGCTCTTCCTAATGAGTCACTGAAACAAACTTATCATTGTTTCAACACATTGATCAACAAATGCAGAAAATGTGATGTTGTGAGAACCTAGGAAGAGAACAACATATTGTTCTTGAAGCGGTTGAGGCCAATATCTCTATGTCTCTCCAGGACAATCAAGATCTAGAGTAGTGGACTCTATACTATGTGTATAGAAATATGCAGGCTCATAAGAAGGAGGTACAGAAGAAGAAGGTCACTCTGGGTGGACCTCTAGATCTAGTCTCTAACTCTAAAGAGGCAGGATTTGCTAGACCATCTAGAGAGAAAAGGACCATAGAAGAGAAGTGGAGAAGAAAGAAGGCATTGTTGATTGAGAGTGAGGAGGAAGACATAGCGTCCAACTCTGATGATGATGACATTAGTGCTTTTGAACAATCCTTGGCTCTCATTACCAAGGAATTCAACAAGAAGTTTGGGAAAAGGGCATTTGAAAGAAGAGGTAGGGATAACAGAAGCGAGAGGTAGAAGAAGCAAGTATATGAGCCCAAGATTGCTCCTCAACAAATTATGAAAAAGGAAGAGGAGCTACCAGAGAAAAGGAAGCAGAGCGACAGATGTTTTCGTTGCAGCAAACCCGACCATTTTTCCCAAGAGTACAAGGTTCCTCTAGTCAAAGACGAACTATACTACAAAAATAAGTACAAGTACAACAGGTCACAGAGAAGCCTCATGGATGAACAAGAGAATTGGGTCTCTGACTCAACATCTGATGATGAATCTCAGGCACACTTCTGCGGGATGGTTGTTGACAATGATGACGATGCAGAAGTATCTGGCTCTTGCTCTGACTCTGACTCTCAGGTATGATCAATTTCTGGCTCTATACATTCTTAACTGGAATATAGTATTTCTATTTTGACAAATGACTTTCAAAAACTCCAGCAGAAGCTTCTGAGAAAGAAGGAAAAGAGAAAAACTATTGAAAAAGAAAAGAATTTTTTTCAAAAGAGAAACAAAGCTTCTGACTGTTGACAAGGAGAAGCTCTATGTGGAAAAAAACAATTTTAAAAACCAAAATTTCCACAAGGAATGTCTTTGAATCAGAGTGCTCTAAGTTGAAAAAGGCTATAGTAGAGAAAGACAAGAAGATTGTTGAGAAAGATCGCGATAGACTTAACTCTTTAGCTCTTAAAAACTATTTTCAAAAGAAAAGATAATTTTTACACCAAAGCTTGCAAAGAAAAGAGCTATTGATAAAAAAATATCAAGATTCTCAGCAGGTGTATGAAAATATTAATGCTTAACTAACACAACAGGGCTTGGTTATGTAGACCTAGAAATTTTCACCTGCAAAAAGAAATCGTCCCTTGAATTTGTCTTTTGTTTAGGAAAATAGCAAAAACCTAATTTTCTAGCTCTGCATGAACCATCTCCTTTTAAAAGATCAGAACTTGAGAATGGTGCCAAAGCAAGGAGGTTAAAATTAAAAAAATACCTCTTAATCTTCTATCAAAAGTATGCATTAACCAAAACAAGTAGATTTAAAAAGCATATAGAAGGAGGAAATTTTCTGCTTTGGTAACCAAGATCAAAATGCTACAACTCAAAAGGATGATGAATTCATACCTGAACCAACAGAGACAAGGGATGAAAAGGTTTCTGAACAGGATTTTCTAAAAACTCTGGATCCGTGCTTATTAGCTGAGTTCACAGAAAAAAGTGAGACAAGTCTTTGAGCAAGATCTGCTTGAAGCTCTGGATCACTACTATGTATCTCAACAAAATAAACTAGAGGAGATTTCCAAAAGTTCTTTCAAAGGTAGCTCTTCTATGCAAAAGGATGCAAAACGCTTCGACATCTATCTATGGGAATCGCAAGGTTCAAACCAATTGACAGATCTCTCTGATGAAATTTTTTTCAGCCAAAACTCAGATGACATTCTTCAATTTTTTCCGGAGCAAAAGAAAAAGGTTCCCATGTGTCCTGATTTCATGGATATGTTTTTGAAAGCTAAATCCTCTCTTGATCTAGAAAGAGAGAAAAGAGCAAAAGAGTAAAAGTCTAAAACCTTTGACTCAAATACTTCTAGTTCGATCTATCAAAAGCCTATAAAATTCACTCTCAAACAGAAAGGTAAGTGGTCTGCTAATGTTAAATCTAATCCTTTTGTTTTGCAGAAGCCTCTAAAGGCTAAGGGAAAGAAAAAAAACAAGAGAGGGCAACAAGAGAAGACCAAGGATGATTTTAAAAATCAAGCTGAACTAGACAGGAAGTTCACTAGAATGACTAATGCTAGGAACGATTGTAATAAAAAGAATCCTAAGTATTGTGAAACCAATGAATTTTTTTGTCATAAAAAATGTATTCATAATTGCAGATGTCTATCTCTGTTGTAGCAATTAAAACAACACGTCTCAAGTCCCAACTGCATTCTCTCTGGGTCACCCAAAAGAAGTTTTCCATGATCCAGAAGAAGCAGGCTCCCAAGGCCAAACCTAGCAAACCAACTGTGACTGGAAAACCAAGTGTTGAGGTAGATCCTACATGCAAAACGAAAATTGAGTCTCTAAGCCTAGCTTTAAAGGACCCATTATGAAATGGGTACCTAAAAATCTTTAAATTTGTTTTGTAGAAACAACATGTGCACATCTGGTACCTTGATGCTGGATGCTCAAGGCACATGATTGGTAACAAAGAGTTGCTTTCTTATTTCAAAATTAAATCTGGAGGACGTGTAACCTTTGGTGATAACAAGAAAGGGAAAATCAAGGGTTATGAGTTTCTTAACGAAGGTAAGGTTTCTATCTCTAAAGTTGCTTATGTTTTTGGTTTCAAGCACAATCTGCTCAACATAAGTCAACTTTGTGATTCTGGCTACAATGTCAACTTCCAAAACAAGTCTTGTTCATTACTGTCAGAGTCAGGTCAAGAGATGCTCAGAGCTGATCGCAAAGGTAATCTTTATCTCATGAACTTCTCACCCAGAGATGGTACAGAGACACTCTGTCTCATATCTCTTAAAAGTGAAGAAGCCTGGCTCTGGCATCACAAGTTATCTCACTTCAAAATTTCAAATATTGAGAAGCTTGTTAAAAATAATTTGGTTGTTAGACTACCATTGGTAAAGTTCGAAAAAGATAATATTTGTCTTGCCTGTGAGATGGATAAAATCAAACGAGCCTCTCACAAGGCAAAAACTAATGTTTCCTATGTCAGACCTCTACATATGCTTCACGTGGATCTTTGTGGTCTTATCTATGTAAAAGCATGTTTGGAAAGAAATATATCCTTGTCTTAATTGATGAATTCTCACGATATACTTGGATTGAGTTTGTAAGGCAGAAATCAGATTTGCTAGAGCTATTGATAAAGCTGATAATCAAGATTCAAGTTCTTTTATAGAAAAGAATTCAAAAGCTGAGGAGTGATAACGGTACATAGTTCAAAAAATAAAAAATTAACGAGTACATTGCCAAAGAGGGAATTTCACAGAACTTCTCGGTTGCAAGAACACCACAATAGAATGGCGTTGTGGAAAGGAAGAACAGAACCTTAGTTGAAGCTGCACGAATAATGCTCCAAGCCTCTTGTCTTCAAACCCATTTTTGGGCAGAAGCTATCTCAACCGTGTGCTTTACGCCAAATAGATCTACTGTGGTAAAGAGACATCTGAAAATTTCTTATGAACTAATCAACCAGAGAAAATCTAACATTAAATTTTTGCACATCTTTGGTTGCAGGTGCTTCATCCTCAATAACCGTGACCATCTTAGCAATTTTGACAAGAAGGCAGACAAAGACAAATTCCTTGGCTATTTTGTGAATTCCATATCCTAAAGTGTCTTCAACATCAAAACCAAGACGGTCATGGAGAGCATCAACGTCTCATTCGATGATAAAGAATTTATGACTTCAGAGTACTCCAACTCTAAACTCAAGCTAAACCACGTGACTTCCAATTCTCTATCAAAGTCAAGGGAATTGGAACTTGAGCAACTATTTCAAGACTTCTTTGAAGATGATGTCATCTCTGGGTATGCAACCAGAGGTGCCTCTACACACGTTCAAGAAGAGCCACAACCTTCAGGTACATCTATCTGTGGTCTTTCTAATGCCTCTACTCCCACTTGTGATCTTGTATATCTAAAACTAGAGCCTCACACCTCTGCATCAGAATCCAGTCCCTTAGAGCCAGAGAATACCATCTCTGTATCTGAACCTGGTCCCTATGTACCACAATCCGAGGGGAGCAAGCAGTGCCATCATCACCAATAAGGGACGTATTGCCAAACATCCCAATTGAGCAAGCTTTCAGAACTCCACCTACAGTTGACCCTCCTATGACAAGATGGACTAAAGACCATACCTCATACCAAATAATTGGTAATCCTTCACGAGGTGTCAAGACAAGAGATGCCACTACAAATGAATGTTTATTCATGAACTTTCTAAGCATGGTAGAGCCAAAGAAAATCCATGAAGCACTACAAGACCCAAGATGGGTCGATGCCATGCAAGAAGAGCTTCTACAGTTCGAAAGAAATAAGGTATGGACTCTTGTTCCTTCACCAAAAGATAAACTTGCTATTGGCACTAAGTGGGTTTTCATGAACAAAAAGGATGAGGATGACATTCTTAAAAGAATCAAGGCCAGGTTAGTTGCCAAAGGTTACTGCCAAGAAGAAGGCATAGATATGACGAGATCTTTCCACCAGTAGCAAGGCTAGAATCTATATGCTTATTCTTGGCCTTTTCTACACATAAAGAATTTCGAGTCTATCAAATGGACGTTAAGTTAGCCTTTCTGAATGGTAAGCTGAAAGAAGAAGTCTACAGTGTATCAACCTTTTAGGTTCGAGAGCTCAACACACCCAGAATACGTCTATTATTTAGACAAAACTCTGTATAGGCTCAAACAAGCACCCAGAGCCTGGTTCGAACGACTCTCATCCTTTCTAATATCCAATGGTTTCGAGAAGGGTAAGATCGAAACAACCTTGTTCATTAAGAGGTATAAAGGTGAGATTGTGATCCTAGAATTCAAGTCTAAACAATCAATTAACACAAAGATCAAGAACAGAATGATGATTTCAATATGTCGGCCAATGTATTTATAAAACTGTGATACAAAGTTCTTGATACAGTAAGCTCTCAAAGTATGAATTTTGTCAAGGATACGTATTCTCTCAAATGTCTACACAAGATTCTAACCAGCAAAACTAACAAACACTATTTATAGCAACATCCTAAAATAGGAAATAAAACCAACATTACTATAAAAGGAAATAACAACAACTAACTATTACAAAGCATTTAAAACAAATTTAGCACTGGGACTTGAATACAACATTTTTTCCCAACAATCTCCCCCTTTGGATTCTAGTCTAAAACAAAAACTTCTATAGATCTTATGGCAATGATCTTCGGAAATGATTCAGTAAACTTAAAACTTCAAGATTTTATCTTCAAAGCTTTAGCAGTCTTCCTCTTTAACAAACTTCAAACAATCTTCAGCAAATGGTTATCTTCAGAAAAACTTTATCTATCTTTGAACTTTACAGAATCTTTCTTTTCAACATTTGATTAATCTTCACATTCACTCCCCCTTGAATATTGCAACACAATAATGTTCAGCGATTATCAGTAATTATCTTTAGAAATGACTCAGAAAATCTTCATTCATTTTCAATATTAACTCCCCCTTATGATGAAAATGAGAAGTATTTACATCATACTTCAAAATGAATGATCTTTGTAAGAACACCGTCAATTCATAGAAAGATGAGCAAATATTAGCAAATTCGCTTATTTAATCTTTTCAGATTAAGAAGGTGAGGGAAAGAACCAGATTCAACTTATGAACCTATTTTCAATCTTTATAAAAAGATTGGCCTGTGAATATAACAGATATATTCAGTATAAAGAATGTACTTCATATATGAGATTTTTTGATGTTCATCTCACCAGGATTTCCATTCAATCATTGATAGCTTTAATAAGCGTATCTATGAATGTTATGACAGAATAACAAATATTCTGTAAAATTTGTGCAGTGTAGAAATGATAAAGCATCAAATGCTTCAATTTAAGCTCAAAAAGATAAACAGTGTGAACTAATAAATTTATCAGACTCGATATGTGATCAAAAAGACTTGAGGGGGGGGGATATATCCTTCTTTTTCAATATCAGTTATGTCCAAATGAGAAACCAATAGATAATGAGTTGCGTGCCCTAAGTGTTAACGAAACACTTATCTTTGAGTAATAAATGAGTAGCTATTGGGTTTGTTAACAAGAGTTGACCTGGGCTTTGCCTTTTCCAATATTAGTCTCCAAATAGTTGAGAACTAATAGATTATGTGGTTTCCCGGATTATAGTGGATATAACATGATTCTTTTATTCTTTTACTCCTGGACACAAGTCTCATCAATTCTTTTAGCTCACACTAACTACCCCTCTCTTTTATATTTAAAGCTCTGCACACAAACCCATTTTGCATTTAAGCTCACTCAAATATGGATATCCTCTTGGGCAGGGCTGTCGGTTCTGACATTCCATAGAAGTATTTTTTTTAAGCTCTCAATCCCTCCTAAAATAAAAATGCAAGCTCATTTGATCACAAATAATTGATCAAAAATATTATTACAATTTAACACATTTGATCAAATGAAATTGATCAAGAAAAATGTAGCAATTAATCACATGACCAATTAAAGAGGAGTGATATACAAAACATATTTTTCACAAAAAAAAAAAAAGTAGAAATGAACGAAGATCTGTAAGAACAAACTTACAAATAAAGATTCAAAGAATTTGAGAAATATTTTTAAATAAAGAATTATTTTTCAGACAACAAAATTGAGTACAAACGAGTGTATTATCAACGAAAATGATTTTTCATTTTACAGACGTGATAATAACAGTTTGAAGAATAGCTGAATCAGGTATTGGAAATATGATTGAAGAGAAAATACACAAGTATAGTCTCTAAGAAATACCTGTTCAGAGATGGTACTCGTTCCCAAAATGAATCAAAAACAAAATAATTTAAAATGGCACTTCTTAGAAATGAAAAAATTTAAGTTCAAAGAAGTGGTTTTAACAATTAAGAGAGCATTTTATACACATAAAAGTTGTCCTTCTTCTATGCATATTCAGAGAATGTTAAGAATAATATACCTGACAGAGATGACAGATCAAAAATGTATGAAATGATGATGAGCTCCCCCTTGATGATATAGCTCAAAACACAAACAAGTGATTAGAATTTGACATTTAAGAACATAAAAATCAAATCCAAATTCAGATAACTCAGACTCCAGATGGATCATATTTTCATATAGACAGATTAAGCATTTCAAGCTTGCTTACTAAAAATGAAAACCTTTTCTCATCGAGAGTTTTGTAAAAATGTCAGCAAGCTGGAAATCTATCTGCACAAAATGCATTTCAATTTACCCTTTTTCTACATTATCTTTAATGAAATGATACCTGATATTGATGTGTTTGGTCTTAGTGTGTTGAATTGGATTAACAGTTATTGAAATTGCGCTTTTTGAATCACAATTGATAGGGACTTTATTGAAGATATACCCATAGTCTAGAAGTTGTATCTTCATTCATAAAACTTGTGAACAACAACTAGCTACTACAACGTACTCTGCATCAACAGTAGAAGTTGAAACATAGTTTTGCTTCTTCGAAGTCCAACTTACTAGCTTGTCACCAAAGAACTGACAGGATCCGGAAGTGCTCTTTCTTACTAGTTTACAACCTGCATGGTTAGAATTAGTAAATGCAATCAGTTCAAAACCAAATTCTTTTGGATACCAAAGGCCCAAATTTTGTGTGCCTTTAAGATATCTAAGAATTCTTTTAACCGCTACAAGGTGTGACTCTTTAGGATTAGCCTGATATTTTGCACAAAAACATTTTGCAAACATTATATCTGGTCTAATTGAAGTTAACTACAATAAAGATCCAATCATGACACGGTAATTTTGTTGATCAACAAATTTTTCGGATAAATCTACATATAGTAAAGTTCCGGTAGCCATGGGTGTCTTTATAGAAGAACATTCAAACATATTAAACTTTTTCAAAATTTCTTTAACATATTTAGACTGATTAATGAATATGCCATTGGATAGTTGTTTTACTTGAAAACCAAGAAAGAAATTTAACTCTCCCATCATACTCATATGGATTTGTAGAACCAAAAATAATATCGTCAACATATATTTGTATCAAGATCATGTGCTTACCTTTCTTTTTGAGAAATAACATAGTATCTATAATACCTTTCTTGAAACTAGATTTCAGTAGGAATTGAGTTAAAGTATCATACCGATAGGAGCTTGTTTCAAACCATATAAAGCTTTGTCTAGGACATGGACATGATCAAGCTTTTGTGGATCAACAAAACCTTCAGGCTGACTCACGTAAACTTCTTCGTGAAGAATACCGTTCAAGAATGCCAATTTGACATCCAATTGGTAAACCTTGAAATTCTTGTGAGAAACATACGCCAAGAATATTCTGATGGCTTAAATGCGTGCGAGTGGAGCAAAGGTCTCATCATAACTGATACCTTCTTGTTGACAGTAACCTTTAGCAACCAATCGGGCTTTGTTTCTAACTACAATTCCCATCTCACTCTTTTTCTTTCGGAAGACCCATTTTATACCAATGATTGGTTTGTCTTTTAGCCTCGGTACGAATCTCCAAACTTGGTTTCTTTCAAATTCTAGAAGTTCATCTTGCATGGCATTAATCCAATATGGATCTTGCAACACTTTAGATGGCTTCTTAGGCTCTATTGCATTGAGAAAGTTAACAAAAAGACACTCGTTAGCGGTAGCGGATCATTTTTTCATTCTATCATTTACATTACCGATTATTTGAGTAGGGGGGGTGATCTTTCGTCTACTTGTGAGTACAAGAAAGGGGTTAAACATTAGTTAAATTGTTTTGATCATCATATTCATCAGTTACAGCTTGAATTTAAGTATTCACTTCAGCTTGAATATCATATTCTTCTTCAGCTTGCATCTCAGAATGTCAACTTCATTAGCAGGTATTGAAGACTCAGATTGATCAATGTCGGACTGGACAATCTCTGGTTGAGTCTATGCCTCAGCTTGAACTGGTTCTGATTCAATTACTTCAACAATTTCAGGTTGAACCGCATTTGATGTTGAACAACCAACTTCAAATGGTCCACAAAATTTAGTAACTTGTGGAATCGGAACCACTGGTTCATTTACGTTGGGTAGATCATATATTTCATAATCTGCAATAATATCCCAAGTTATATTAAATGCGTCTTCAAACAAAGACTCTAAATTTGATTTAATTAAAGAATCATAATTAAATGTCCTGTTTGGTACAGATTCAACACTATTTTGAGTAGAAGCTAACGGTTGTAGTTTGACTCCTGAACTGAGTTGTTTAGAAGTCGAAGATTCATCGAATCTGACGTTGATGCTTTCTATGACAATCTTTGATTGTTTGAAGTAGACTCGGAAGGCTTTAGACTTTAACGAATAACCAATGAAGTAGCCTTCTTTCGCCTTTTTATCAAATTTCCCGAGATTGTCTCGATTGTTAAGCACAAAGCATCTGCAGCCAAAAATATAGAAGGATTTTACATCAGGCTTTCTATTATTTATTAACTCATAAGAAGTTTTATTAAAACGCCTAACAATGATCATTCTATTTTGCGTGAAGCAAGCAATAGCCACAACTTCAGCCCACAAATACAAAGGTAGACTAGAGTAAGCCAACATAGTACGAGCAGCCTTGACTAAAGTTTTGTTTCTTTTTCAACAACTCCATTTTGTTGTGGAGTTCCAACAGCAGAAAAGTTGTGAGAAATCCTAACAGTTTGAAGAGAACTTTGAAGGGTCTCGTTTGTAAACTCAGTGCCATTGTCACTTCGAAGCTTTTGAACTGGAAGTTGTAGAAGAACTTGGATACGCTTGATAAATGAGATAATCAGCTCTGACGTATTAGATTTGGCTCTTAGAAACCCTAGCCACGTGTATCTGAACTACTCGTCGACCATCACCAAGATGTACTTTTTGCCTCCTAGCGATTGAGTGTGCATTGGTCTACACAGATCTATGTGAATCATATCGAGAGGAGATTTACAAGAAAAAAAAGATTTTGCTTTATGTGAGACCTTGTAATCTTTCCCTTCTCACATGTAGAACGGAGTGAGTTCTTATCGAATATGAATTTTGGCAAACCAATGACAAGATCACTGCTTACAACCTTATTGATGTCTCTGAAATTCTGATGGGATAATCTGCGATGCCATATACAATTGTCTTCTTTTGTTGCTTTGGAGATTAAGCAAATTAGCCTAGAAGCAGTTAGAGTTGAAAAGTTAACCGCATACAGATTACCGTAATGTTCAGCACGAATCACCTCTATCCCTTCAGAGTCAATTATTACACATCCATTTACGAAAAACTTTACATCAAACCCATTATCACAAAAATGACTAATACTTAAAAGATTATGCTCTAAACCCTCAGCATAGAAAACCTTCTTTATTGTGACAATGTCGTTTGATAAGTGCCATACCCTCGAACAAAATCTTTTTCTTTGTTCCCAAATGTGACTGTTCTGCCAGGATTTTCTTTAAAGTTAGTCAGAAGGTGCCTATGTCTTGTCATGTGTATTGAACATCCTGAATCTACGTACCACACATGACAGTCCTGCAAAACAAACAATCACGGAGATTTAGGTACCCATTTCCAAATGGGTCCTTGAGGGTTAGAAATGACATTGGATGATATGGATTTAACGCGCCATTCATATTTCACTTTTGGCACCCATTTCCACACAAACTTTACATTTACAAAATATGGCTCCTCCTTTTTGGATTTTGAAAATTTTTTCTTTGCAACACTTTTCTTTTTAGCAATTGGAGGACCATTGAAAGCTTTAGGTGTAAGTGGGATCTGAGTTGGAGTTTGAAATCTTTGATCCTAAAGACTTTTTACACTTGGCATTAACTGCAAGGGAGTTTGACTTACAATATTGCAATGTATATAACATTTAGCAATAGATAAAAGACCTAGATGTGAATTTTTTTTAGCATTCTTGAGATCAGAATCCAGATTATATTTTGGCTTCACAAATTTACAATTATAACTACTTTTATTCATTTGGACATTCTTTACATAAGATAAATTATTGAAAACATTTTTCTCATTCTTCTATGAAGACTTCCTCTTGAAGTCTTTACCGATCTTTAGCAATTCTACCACAAAAAAAATATTTTGCGCTAGTAGAGCGCTTAGCAAGTAATGATTCAAATTTAACAGATTTAACATTCAAAGCATATTTGACGGATTTGGGAGTAGCCTTAGAAGCATTTTCAGTTTTAGAGTTTGAAGGCTCTTCTTTCTCAAATTTACTTTTAGAATGATTTGTATTATCAATAACAGTTGTTTTTTAAATTGAGGCGATCTGAACATCTTCTAAATTTTTGGAAAATGATCTTGAAGGTGTTTTAAGATATTCCTCAAGCTTAATGATTTTACTCATAAGCTGAGTACGATCATCAAAACATGAACTTAATTCTTTTTCCAAATCAAAAATCTTTATCAAGTTAGACGCATGCTAATTATCTTTACAAACAATAAGCATGGTCAACTCAGAATTTTTGCTTTCAAACTCATTTGATTTGGTTAAAAAATCATTTTCATCTCTAAGTTCCTCTTCAAGATTAGATATTTGTTTTTCTAAAACAATTATTTTCAAATGTGAATCAAATTCTGGGTTAGAATTCACTTTCCAGTCCTGATTAGTAATCTCTTATGTCTTATCATAGTCATAAATCACCTCTGTTTCCGAATCCTAATCAGATTCATTTAAAATATTACGTTAAAGGAGTCATTGATTCAACAAACTTGGAAAGTTTTTCAGAATTATTTGGAGATGATTCGAAAACAAATGAAGTTCTGTTTTAAAAAAATTTAGTTGGATATAAAGAATCAAACTTAGTATGTGAAAAAATGATTTCTTTTGTCTCATAGCTTGAATTAAGATCATCATATTTCAATCTAACTGATTTAAAATTTGATTTTTCTGAAATATCTTCATTAGCTTTATCATTATCATCTTTATCAAAAATAGGTGATTCAGATTCTGACTTACCAGAGATTTTCTTTACAATAGGAATTGCAAATTTGACTGACCCCCACTTATCAAAATCATAATAAGATTTAGGAGCCTTTTTCAACGTATCATTCTTAGAATAACCCAGACCCATTTATGGATTATAAAATCTAATATCTTTGGATTTTTCGTCAAAAAATTTCGCGTCTATTCAGATTGACCTCTTTTGTAGTTAATGTCTTCCAATTGTTTGATTTTATCATAAAGATTTAATCTTTCAGCAAAAATCACGTCAAATTTTAATTGAATATTATCACGTTCACACTCTACTTCACTCATCCTCTTTTTAAGCAGAAAAACTCATTATCAATTTTTGTCTTTTCAGATCTTAGAATTTCTTACTCTTCCCTCAAAACCTCACTCAAATACTTATACCCGCAACTTTCTTCTCTAAACTTAAGCATCAAATTTCTTTCTTCTTTTAATGTATCTTTCAAAATCTTAAACTCAACATTCATGTTTTCAATTTATTTTATCAATTCAGCATTTAAAGAGTTATTCACCTTATATTCATTCTTTGATGATGAGCCTTCAGCTTCAGTTCTAGCCATTAAGCACATGTTGACTTGAGTGAAATAAGCAGCTTCATCATCTGAAAATCGATCAGCCAGCTTTCCTCTTCTGCTACCAAGGCCTTGTCATCCTCAAGGGCTTTTGCCAGATTAGCCTTCTTAAGATACTAATTTAAGTCTTTAAAATTTTTGAACCAACAATCCTTGTTAAAGTGACCAGGATTTCCGCAGTTATAACATCTGCTCTCTTTAACTTTCACTTCCCTCTGGTCTTTGGCTTTTACAAACTTCGCAGGCTTGACCTCCTTCCCTTTGCTTTTATCAAATTTCACAAAAATTTTCTTGCCAAACCTCTTTTGAAACATTGTTGTCAACGAAGCAAATTTCTTTGAGAACTCCCGAATATCATCATTGGAATCAGCAGAGGAATCTTCAGTTGATTCACTTTCAGACTGCTATGACAACTCTGTCTTCAAAGACTTAGAGCTCTTTCCTTCAGATTTACCCTTACCTTGCTTCCTAGAAGGCAAACCCGAGGAGTCAGCCACCTTCTTCTTTTCTGACATCACTCTCTCATAGTTTCCTCTTGCTCGTACATAATGCTACAAAGATTATGTTTTAACTCCTCTGACATGTTCTTATTCATTTGCAGATTTACTGCAAGAGAGTACCACTCAGAATTCAAGTTCTTTAAAAACTTACAATTGATCTCTAACATTGACTTCTGAATACCATTCCTCCTTATGTCATTCAGAATCACATTGAACCTATTGTAGGATTCAGTGATTGTTTCATTCCCTCGAGCCCTGAACCCTTCATATTGAATGATGCACTGGTTCATCCTAGTCTAGATTGACTTTTCACTTCCTAACATCTACTTTTGAAGTTCATCCCAGAGTTTTTAGTTGAACCTCTACTGTCAATTTTGTTGAAAAGTTTGTTTGGAATGGCCATCAACATATATGTCAGAGCATTCTTATTAATAGGGACCCTTTGCTTCTCAATTTCAGTGTAGTACTATGGATCTTTCTTTCTTTTTGAAGCAGGCACAACAATTCCATTAGTGGAAGTCTGTTCTGGTAGATCCATGTAACTGATATATGGTCCATTCTTGATAGATTGCATTAGTTTCTCATCTTTATTGTAAGAAAAATGTACCATCCGAACCTCCCATTGCATGTACACTCTGATAGTAAGAACCGGGGGCTTGGAGTCTGAACCTATGCTCAACATATCTTTTGACATTTTTAAGACTTGAAAAATGATCTTTTTAAGATAATAGACAAAGACTGGATTTGAAACTCAATAAACCACAAATGAATTTCTTGACACTTGAAAAGGTTCAAGAAAAATCTTTTATCGGACAATGATCAAGAATATTGGACAAAACAATAAAAGATATTGGACGGCAAAAGAATGTTTATTAGACAAAAGAATGAAGATATCGGACAACAAGGAATTTTCTTATCGAACAAAATTAAAGGATACCAGACAGAATTCAAAGTTGTCGGACAACTCTTCTACGGATAAGACTTGATCGAATAAAGAAGTTATTGAACAAAGAAGTGACCGATGAGAAAGATATCAGACAAAAAAGCATCCAATGCACTTGAAAAGTTAATCGATGAGACAATTATCCAGACACAATATGAACGATGAAATAAGTAACCGGACAAGTCTATTTGGGCGATAAGAAAAGAAATCGAACAAGTGCCAACCGATAAAAGAGGTCTCTAGATGAATCTTTGACGATAACCAAGCTTACCGGACAACAGTATCCCATGAACAAATCAACTAAGATTAAATCGCACAAGTTGTGAGCGATAACAAACACAATTCGATCAACACACAAGCGATGAACAATCAAAAATAAACCCAAAATACTCAATTTGAGCAATGAAATACTTTGAACGATAAAGAACACTTTTAGCAATAAATTCAACAACCGATGAGATAAGCCTAATCGGACGAACATTTAACGTCCGATGAGTATGAACACTTAATACTAGAATTCGAAAAACGCTCAAAATCACTCAAAAAATGCAAATTGATGCAATTTTCTTGAACAGAACTGTTCGCAAATGATGCAGAAATAGTTTAAACACATACCATCAACACAATTTTCAATTAAACAGCCTGAATTTTGCAAAAATTTCAAGAACAAAAACAAGAAGTCTTGAAAAACAAAATTTCAAGAAATTCGAACAACAAATCAAATCAAATCCAATCCCGTCGATCTGATGTAGCTCTGATACCAATTGTGATCCCATAATTCAAGTGTAAACAATCAATTAACACAAAGATCAAGAACATAATGATGATTTCAATATGTCAGCAAATGTATTCATAAAATTGTGATACAAAGTTCTTGATACAATAAGCTTTCAAAGTATGAATTATGTCAATAATACGTATTCTCTCAAATGTATACACAAGATTCTAACCAACAAAACTAACAAACACTATTTATAGCAGTATCCTAAAACGGGAAATAAAACAAACCTTACTATGAAAGCAAATGACAACAACTAACTGTTACAAAGCATTTAAAACAAATTTAGCACCGGGACTTGAATACAACATTTTTATTCCAACAGAGATGATCCCAGTGCAAGTTTACATGGACGATATTATATTTGGTTCAATGAACCAGAGCTTCTGTGACAAGTTCTTTTTGTTGATGAAAAATGAGTTTGAATCAGTATGATGGGAGAATTAACATTTATCCTCGATCTCCAAGTAAAACAAACAGAGGAAGGTATCTTCATTAATCAAGCTAAATATGTCTCTGACATCTTGAAAAAGTACCAACTTCGTAACTCATCGATAATGAGGACACCACTTGCCATAGGTACCAAGCTTGACACAGATCCAATTGGAAAACCGATGGATGTCAAGACTTATCGTGGAATGATTGGGTCACTTCTGTACCTCACGACTAATAAACCGGACATCATGTTCGCCATATGCTTGTGTGCTAGATTCCAAGCTAATCCTAAGGAATCTCATCTGTCTACGGTGAAAAGAATCTTCAGATATCACAAAGGGACTAAATTTTTGGGTCTCTGGTATCCTAAGCATTATGGCTTTGATTTAATTGCATATACAGATTCTGACCATGCAGGGTGTAATCTCGATAGAAAAAGCACATCTGGGAGCTATCAACTACTTGGAAACAAGTTGGTGAGTCGGACATCCAAAAAGCAGAACTGCGTGTCAATGTCCACTAGAAAAGCAGAGTATATAGCCGCAACAAGCTGCTGCTACCAAGTCATATAGATGAAGACTCAACTCAAAGACTATGGTATTGAGTTTGATAAGATCCCTATTTATGGTAAATCCAAGTCCATGGCCTATTTCGGGTTCAGCCACCGCTAGAGGGTACCTCCGCTCCCCAACTGCGCTGCTATTGACATAACAACCGGTACACCATAGGTTGGCCCATTTTCTGTGTGACTCAAAGTGCAATAGCCATCACTGCAAACTATGTGCAGCATTTCAAGACCAAGCACATTGATGTTTGCTACCACTTCATCAAAGACCATGTGGAAAAAGGTACGATTGAGATGTTCTTTGTTTCTATAGATTTCCAGCTTGCTGATATATTCACTAAATCTCTTGATGAAAAGAGATTCAATTTCTTGATTAGGAAGTTGGGTATGCTCAATTTTCAATGATTAGTGAGAGCTTCTTCACTCAAGATTAGCATACATTTGTCTTATTATTTTTATAAGTCCATCATATAGAGCCTCTGCATGTACTATGCAGAGCCTCTTAGTCTGAATTATGTCAATCTTCAAGTTTTGTCATAAAGAGCTTTTGTACCTTGAACTAGTGCTCATGCATATATTATCATTTTGTGCTCCAAGCGTAGTTTAAGGGAGAGGAGAACAGAACACATTATCCAAGGGGGGAAAGTTGGAATTCCAAGATACAGAGCCTCTGCTCCATCAAATTTTTTCATGATGGCATTAGATCTAAATAGTCCAACCATGAGCCTCTGTATCACTCCGAAGGTATGTTATCTATCTCAATCTTCAAGAATTTTTAAGCTCATAAAACCTACTCTGGTTTCAATTTTTTTATTCTGCAGTTTACTTAAGTTCAAGGATACAGAGCCTCTATCCCTAAAATTTGGTAACTATGTATCTTTCTTAACCAGAGTTTAGGATTTTTTAAAAACCGTTAGAAATACTAAGTGTTGCATTTGACCAAGAGGGATTTAACTCTTATCAAAAGCTCTGGTTGACAAAACACTTGTCTTTTTTTCTCTCCTTTAAAATAAAAATGGAAAGTCGGTTATCTTTGCAAGGTGATAGTTGTAACCCTAATTTTTCAAAATTGGGAGGCGTAGATGCGTGTTGTAACCTGCAACTATCAGGCCATGCGGCATCCCTCCATAGGTTCTGATAAGAAACCCTTCCATAACCGACGCCTATGTTATAAAAACACTCAAGTGCATTGATTTTTCTCCTATTTAAAGGATTCAGAAACCCTATTTCTCTTTTACACTTCCAAAATTCTCAAATATTCTCTACAAGAACTTGATACAAAGAACTTCTTCCTTCAAGAACTTCATCTTCTCTAGCGTAAGAACCTACAACTCTATACCTTAATCTTTCTTCTACTCCTATTCTATTTTCGTTTTGAACAATGTCGACCGACTCAGAATCAAACAACTTCCAAACAAAAACCTTAACCCTAAGATCAATTGAGGGGGCGAACCTTCATGTCATACCACTACCCCTCAAATCTAACAATCATGCCCTCAACCTCACCCTATCTAACTACGATACACAATTCCACCTTGTAGTGGACATTCTCAAACACCACTTCCAGAACCCAACCCTAACCAAGGTCGATAAAGGGGTTCCAAAAAGATTCCTTCAAGAATTCTAGGAATCATGTGAATTCTTAGAAAGAGATAGAGGTGTTGTTGGTGAATTCTACGTACCAGAGATTCAACAATACTGCCAAATAAGAATCTCTAGGTCACTGTTCTTCTTCGTTCTTCAAATACCCACCAAAATAGATTTAGACCTTCCTAAGTATGCCCCTTTACCAACCAGTGGCGAAATTGTGGGATTTTTGAGGTTCCTTGGCTACAACAAATAGATCAACTACCCATCACAGTTTAGGCGCCAATTTCTACCACGAATGTGGAATGTCCTGTTCACATTGGTCAATAGAGCCCTAATTGGTAAAATTGGGAGTATGGACATGTGTAGTGCAAACATGCTCCAATTGATATACAACATTTACTTCGTCATGCCATTGGACTACTCATTAATCTTCTACACGGAATTTCG
The DNA here is from genome assembly GCF_001531365.2 of Cynara cardunculus var. scolymus. Taxonomy (NCBI): domain Eukaryota; kingdom Viridiplantae; phylum Streptophyta; class Magnoliopsida; order Asterales; family Asteraceae; genus Cynara; species Cynara cardunculus. The sequence continues at coordinate 64,867 of NW_020200782.1, forward strand.
GGGAGCTATTGCCAAGAAAAATCTAGACAAGTCCAAGGGAAAATATCAGCCTACATTGTTGTTTCCAAGATTCCTAAGTTTGCTCCTAAGACCAGGTCTCATTGAAAGCGAGATCCTGTGTTCTTCAAGACCAATGGCACCCGTGAACGTGATATCCACATACCATCCTACAATCCAAATGAGAGGAAACTATCGAAGAAGATGATGATGTACATTAAGACCAAGGAAGTGAGGAGAGCATACAAACATGTGCTTGAATCACTAGAACCATGGATTCGAACCCCCACACACATAGGGAAGAAGCCAATGTTGAGGGATAACCAGAGAATGTGGGTAAAGAGACTGAGAGGGAGACACACGTACAAGTGGATGTTGAGAGGAATGAGAGGGAGCAAAGGGAGAAAGAGAAAGAAAGAGGGAGAAGGAAGACAAGAAAAGAAAGAAAGCCAAGAGGGCTAAAAGAGAGAGAGCAAAAATAGAAAAAAAAAAGAGAGATGAAGTAGAAAGCGGATGCCATGCATAATGAGGGAGAGGAAGAAGAAGACGAAAGTGAGGAAACAGAGGAAGAAGAGGGAGCATAGGGAGAGGGGGAGCAAGAGCTAGAGAGAGTGGTGCAGAATAAGTACATCTATTTTCCTTCCCCCACCCGCAGTGCAAACACATCTTCTATTCTAATTGATCATGCAACAAGGACTATTGAAACAGAGGTGCACACTTCGAACCCTAACCTGCCTACCCTGCCAGAGGTCACATATGCCTCTGGTCTGTACAACCAAAGGGAAACCATACCGCAGAGCTCATCATCTCAAAAGGATGAGACAATTGAAAAGATAAGTGGCATGTCTTCCTATGCCATGATACTTACCCATACAGAGGAATATGTTTCCTCTACACTAGATATTACCCAAGCTTGTTCACAGCAAGCTATAGGCGTACAAGACTCTTAGGCTCTCAATCGGGCTCTTAGTCCACTTATCGATGACCTTCCATCCAACTCTGAATTGGTTGGAAGATTGCTCGTCGATTTATTCAACCTTAGATTTCAACACAAAAATAGAACTCGGCGCAAGTATACACCTCGAACTACTGTCGTCTCGTAACAAGTAATAATGGTAAAATACCAGATATCATTCCCACAGAGATAGCTTGTAAAGTTATTTCAAAAGTCCAGTTTATAAAAACTAGTTTCAGATGGCGAAACGAGGGAATTGATTTATCTAAAATTGGGAGGTTTGCTTAACAACTAAGAAAATATCAATCTTAAAAAGAAGCACAGGGTGCATCAATTGATTAAGACATTAAACAAATGATTCAGTAAAAAGGTGACATAGCATTCCTGTCACAATTATCTAAAATCAATAAATGATTTTATATAACTATGACAGTATCAACTATCGGGTCAGACGGCCTCCCAAGAGCACACACCGGTCAACATGCTATCGATACGATATCATTTATGTTAGACGTCGTGAATCCTAGCACAACACAGTGTTACCATCATACACCGTAGGAGTATAGCATTTGTCAGATACTAAAGCTATTTATAGCCTTCTCCTATTACCTTAGGTTTTGAAAGTCAATACATTTTTATACACAAAATTGGTTGTCAATTAATTTTAATGTAATCATCAAATGAAATATTAAGCACCTGAAATAAATAGTAGACTATAATGCTAATAAGACACCTTTGTATTTTCACATCGGCTTTGGTCTTACTTTCCCGTTACACCCCAAGCTAAGGCGTTAGCCCATCATCGCTTGGTTTCTTCTCTCGAAGGATGTAAGGACWAAAATAAATAACTGAGACGGAAAAGTAAATTGCAGAAAGTAAATTATAGGAAATGAAAATACTGGAATTTAAAGTACTGGAAATTAAATGACTGAAATATAAATGACTGAAAGTAAATTGCTGGAAATTAAATGTCGGGAAAGTGAATTACAGTAAAGTAAAATGCAGAAACGTAAAGGACTGAAATATAAAGACTGAAATGTAAATGACTGAAATATAAATACTGAAATATAAAGACTGAAATATAAATTATTAATAACTAAATAATATTAATTAATATTAATCTAGTAATGATGAAAGACAAGTACTTGATGGGATGAGAATTGACTAATAAAACCTTGGAAATAGAGTTTGACTTTGAAGAAAACTTGCAAGTCAAGTAACAAAACTTGCAAGTCAAGTAACAAAACTTGCAACACAAGTTTCGTTACAAAGACCGAAAAGGTTACTTACAAACTCGTAAAAACATATTATTTAGTCTACGTAAATTAGTCGTGAGCCACAAAGGATGAGATCCGATGTAAAGCAACAATGATCGACTAATTCATAACTCGTAACAAAAGTAAGAAAACATAACGTAACTTGGAAATAAAAACATAAATAAGATGAAGATTAAAAACGAGTACTTAAATGAAAACTTAAGAGTGTAATCACAACTTCACTACAAAAATCGGTTCTTGATTTAGAAACAAAGAAACTGAAAGCAATATTCTATTCAACACAAAGGTTAATTAGAAGGAAGCATCAAAAGCATAAGAAAGTATGTAAGTTGGTGAATTGGTAAGTCAAACATAAGCCTTAAGCCTTCTATTTATAGGCTAAGGAAGTTTGCTTAGTGGGAGCCAACTAATAAGACTAAAGTCTCTTCAAAACTAGGCTTTGACCGGGCCCAAGGTCGTTGACCACGCATCTTCTATGGATCAGCCCACTACTTCACAGCCCAGGCAGAATTTCAGCTCTCGGACAGGTGCTATAGGACCTTTCCACTCCTAGTCCTACAGGACTGCTGCAGGATCGGGCCCAAAAATCATCAAAAACCTGCATAAACAGGGGATTAATATTAGATACACTATATAACTACTAATATATGAAAAAGACATAAAAACACTCAATTAAGACACTAATGGGCAAATAAAACAAAGAAAAATGGTTAAGAAAATGATGTAATAAGGTTAATAAATTAATACTTATCACACCCCCAAACTTGAATTGTTGTTTGTCCCCAAACAACAGAAAATGACAAATTAAAAGACTCAAAGTTCTAATAAACTAAAAAATTTGAGCATAAGTATTTAATAGCCACAGTATGCATAGTTTTGAATTTTTTTGAATGAAAGTGTTATACTCTTGACTTGATGCTTGATATCCATAGCCCTTCATAAACCTAGCTCCCCCAAACTTAAATCTTTCATATTGCCAAACCATAAGCTAGCCTATATTTCTATTGCTACATTAGATTCAACATAGAATTTGGGACTTTGAATTGGCTTTTGCATTTGGCTTTTTCTTTTTAATGCATGCCTTTTACCTCATCTCACTTTTTTTTCACTCCATAGCACAATTTTACTGCTATGCATATTGAGGTATTTTGGACACTTTGGTCCTTTTCAAACATTCTGGTGTACTTTGACACTCTTTTGTATGCACAAGACATGGAACTTTGTTCCTTTGTTTGTCTTTTGGTCTTAATGCAAATGTTTCATGATTTCTATAGTGTTTGGTACTTTTAGGACTCTCCCCCAAACTTAAGGGAAACAATGTTCTCATTGTGAGTGTATGAAGGCTACAAATTGGCCAAATTGAAATGAAAGCCCAATTGAATCAAGTGAAAGCTTTGGAAATGGTTGGCTAGTTGTAGAGGCTCAATTTAAGACAAAGATGGTGTAACTTTGGATTATTGTGGCTATGGCATCAAGTTCAAACATTTGTACAACAAATTCATCTTTTATTCTATTTTTCGTGCATATATGGCTAAAAGAAGATATGTTACTTAAAATCAGTGCCCAAAATCCTACTGAAATCAATTGAAATAGAAAAGCAAAGATGAGAAGTCACAAGTGTGACTTGGTCATCTAGTGAAAATAAAAGGACTCAAAGACTCAAAACAAGGGTTTAGACAAAACCAACAACCCAACTCTTAGTCAAAATGACTTTAGAGTAAGGATGTAGTACTTGGAATGAGCTTCAAACCAAGTCAACAGTCATCCAGAGAACTGTATTTCCAAACAACATTGTAATATGCAACTAAACAATGGGATTGCCATTGTGTTACTAAGAAATAGGCTAAATGAAACCAGACAATGGGATTGCCATTGTCTTTTCATGACACAGCCTGCAATGGTCTTATAAAAACACATGGAGGTGAGAACGAATGCATCAAATAAGGCCGTCCCTCAAAGCATTCATACCAGCTGTGCAAACAGTAACCTGACTGTACCAAAACAGTAAAGGTAATGCATGACCAGGATTATATGATATCCTAAAAACAGCAAATGTCCTCAATTGAGGTAAAGAGAGAACATAATCATTAAAAGAAAGGCAAACCATGTCCTTAAACTATGAAATGTCCTTAAACTATGAAATGCCTGAAACAAAGTTAATAATATAAAAAAATAGATTCTGGTAAACAGATTCTGTGAAACAGGACACAACTACATGAAAGGCATGACCATAATGGTTAAAACAGCCAAACATCTCAAATGAGATAAATAGGACATACTACTAAGATTAAAACAACAAATGACAAGCCTAAGTGAACATGGACTGTTAAATAAGAATGAGACATAAGGCTTGATGAAAACAACAAATAAACAGCAAAACAGGAAACAACAATCAACAACTAAAAATAACAGAATGTCATGCACATCATAAGGCTGTTGGAAACATCAATCAACAACTAAAGAAAATTTAGGAAACTAAATTTGTAAAAAACAGCAAATCAACAAATTAGATATACCAAATGGTAATACTACTTGTCAAAACAGCAAAAGTTCATATGCAGACAGCAAGATGAACACCAAACAGTACCCAAAGATCAAGTACTTCTTAGAAATCCAACTAGACTATTAGGACCTAATATGTTATTGTTAAAACAGAGGGAACAGGGAAACAACAAATCTTCACCAAACTATACCTAAAAGTTTATGCACTATTAAATAACAAATCATATGCACAAAAACAGCAAAACAGCATATGCCTTTGAAACAGCAAAGCAGACACTAAAATTATTAACTGATCATGCATAGTTAAAATAGAAGTATGTATAAGGGTTAAGAAGTTAGAACCTGTCCTACTCAGACTGAGTAGGAGAGTCTGAATGCTGCAAGAGGTTGGACTTTGGTGGAGGTGGGAGCTTGACTGCATTCTTTGATTTCCCACGTTTGTCAGCAGCTCTTAGCATCCTTTCCTTCTGCATTTTGTATTCAGCCCATTGCACTCTCTCCCTCTACAAAAGATCATCCTCCTTCTTCAAGTCATCTACCCTCTTCATCAGTTTGTGGTGCTTCTTCACTATTGTCTTCTTTAGGGCATTGGTGTGATCCTCCATGGCTTTCAACAAATCAGCCTTTAGGGCTGCCATGGAAGAAGTTGGTGCATCTGGCTGCACTTTTGCATTCACCCTCATCAATCTATCCAAATTTTTCTTGTGTATGGAGGTCTTTTCCATAGACATCACATTTTTGGGCAGGGATAGGACTTGGGCCTTTTGCATAAGCCTATGAATTAAAGAAGGGTATAGCAATTTGCCATTTGTTCTTTCCACACATGCTTTGATGTTGGAGCATATCATTCTCCCAACATCAAACGGCCTAGCCTCTAAAATGCAATAGAGGATCAAAACTCTTTCTAGGCATAGATCGGTGTCATGGTTGGTAGGGTGAATTGTGTGCCTCATGAAGTAGAACCATAGATTGGCTTCAGGCTTCAAATACTGGGTTTTTAGAAGCCTAGCCTTACCCTTGAAACTCCAAACAGCCCCTTCCTTGGCTATCCTAGCTAAGATCAAATCAAACTCCTTATCAGAACACCCAGCTGTCAACCTATCTAGCTCAGGGTATGAAGGTGGGATGAGCTCTAGTAGGTCATTTATGGTATTGGGTGAGTATGAAATAGGGGTCTTTCTCACTCTTAAGTCTACCCCATCAGTGACTGCTACCTCAATATAAAACTCCCAAACCCAACTAAGATTGTATTGGTTAGGTGTGTTACACAGAATCTCCCAACCCAAGGAATCTATTGTGGCCTTGATGGAAGGATTGGCCAACAATAATTGTTGTGAAAAACCCTTTTGTACTACCCCTACCTTCTCAGAAAATTGCAAGTAAGTTTTTCTTGCTAGGGGTGTGCTAAATAAATGTTTGGGTTTCAAAAATATACCTGGCCCTTCCTCAAATTGTTGGTCTAGCCTCTTTCTTCTTCTAGATGCCCTTTCATCAGCCTCTGATCTCTCACTATCCTCTCTCCTCCTCTTTGAACTTCTTATTTCAATTCGGCCCATTCTCCTCTTCCTTGCCACTTTCTTTCTTAAGCTAGCCCCAGTATCAACCTCTTCTCTTTCTTGCTCACCATGTGGGCTACAATGCTCAGGGCTATGATGAGCAAAATGTGCATCCTCGTAGTAGTCATGAGTCCCAGAGTGTATAGGGCTAGTGGGTTGGTTTGGACTAGGTATGAATGGTTGAGTGGAATGGGGTGAGGGTGGTGGTGTTTGAGTGACAGGGGTGTTTTGTGGGTCAGAAGGGTCTTCATTATGTTCAAAGGGTGTTAGGTGGGATTAGTGGGTGATAGACCTAAGACAAAGTCTAATTCTTGGATAGACACATTAGGTGGCAAAGGGATAACAAGTTCAGTAGGTGTAGATGGTGTGATTGTGGGCTGGATTGGTGAAGGTATTGGGCTGGTGGTGACTGTTTCAATAGGGGAAGTTTTAGAAACTGTTTGGGTAGTGATTGGTTGGTCAAATATGGTGGGTTCTACAGTGGTAGATGAAACAAGAATAGATGTAAAATATGGTGAGTTCATGAAATTTAACTCAATGGGTATGTCTCTAGTGAAGGTGGGTGTATGGGTGGTGGTAACGGGTGGTTGGGCAGGGGATGGATCATACTCTGGTTCCCTCCTAATCATCCTGTCCATGGCTGCCAAAGCAGCACTAACAGAATGCTTAAGGGATGAATTTCCCTTTTTAGGTGCTTGCGCAGCCATAGAAGGCTGAGTGTGGACCATGGATATGTGGGTGCACAAGTTGTTGATCTTAGGCCCAATACCTCATTAGAGGCAGCAATGGCCTCATCCACAGATCTCCTCAACATGAAACCAACACTGGCTTGAGGGTATACAAGAAAACTAGATAACAAATCCATAGTTAAAGGTCTAGTGATTCTCAAACCTGTTTGGAGTCTTTCTGTGATGCTTGGAGGTATGATATGAGTGTTCATTTGAGTTGCTACATCTGCCAGTGTGTTTAAGGGAGTTTGATCTGCTTGTGTTGGTCTGGATGCACTGGTTTGAGCAACAGGCCTCTCAGGTGGTGAATCACTTTCATCAGAAAGGTTGATCACAGTGCCCTTCTTCTGCTTCACTGGCTTGAAATTGGTAAGGCCTTTGGCTCTGCTTCTGGTCATTCTAGGGCCAACTTGGTATTATGGAGGGGGCTGTGGCTCAGTCTTCATAATTGCAGTAGCTTGAGTTTGAGTTTAAGTGGATGGTTGAGGTCTAAATTTAGCAAAAGGGACTTGCCTCAAGGGAATGGCATCAATGGGTTCCTCCTCACTTTCACTGGATTAACCATTGTTTGTCACAGGGGGCATGGAATCTGATTCCCCTTCCCTTCTTCTTGCTCGAGTTTTGATAATGGCCATACAGAGTGCACAGGGGACTGTTAATGGTTCTTGGAGCAAAGAAGAACAATGGTTGTGAACAGTGGTTTGCAAAGAATCCGAGTAGTGTATGAACAGTGATTATGGGGTTTTTAAAGCTTCTAAACTTAGTCTCCAAGATTGTAGCTTCGAAAATTTCAAAATTTCCCTGGATGATTGACAGTTATCGAGCGATTAGTATGATTAGTCAGAAACCGTACCTTGCTTAGCAATGCCAATTCACATGAAGTCTTTTCTCTCTGAAAATGGTTGCTTGGGATTAGCTATTGCTTACGGGAAGTGGTACAATGGAGAGGAAAGTACAGTGATGGAGTGAGTTGAGAGGTTGAAGATGAATAGACATTAACTGGTACAAGGAAAAACACGGGCTCTTTGACAGGCCATACCAAACACAGGCTTCGATGTTGGGCTTCATCTTCGCGGGCTTCGTGAACAAGTTTTAACTTTGGGCTTCCTTCTTTGTGGCTTGTTAAGAAATGAAGACAACAAACACAAATGGGTTTAAAATTGTTTTGGCCGGCCTGGTTAATAATAACCAGAAATTTGTGGGTTGTCTGGTTTAAATCAAATGTTGGCCCAAAGAATAGTTAAAACAAAACCCAAACATTAAAATTAACTATAAACCTAATATATTATATATTATGAAATAAATAGATAATTATTCTAGAATGAAAAATAAAATTAAAAACTTAGTCTAAAAATAAAAATTGAAAATGCAAAATAAAAATAATAACTTATAAATATAT